>NC_028357.1:24705791-24728291 GCF_000741045.1 Vigna radiata var. radiata
ATTATAAAATTATAAAATTATAAAATTATAAAATTATAAAATTATAAAATTATAAAATTATAAAATTATAAAATTATAAAATTATAAAATTATAAAATAACAAAATTACTAAATTACAAAATTAGAAAATTAGAAAATTACAAAATTACAAAATTACAAAATTATAAAATTATAAAATTACAAAATTATAAAATTATAAAATTATAAAATTATAAAATTATAAAATTATAAAATTACAAAATTACAAAATTACAAAATTATAAATTTATAAAATTATAAAATTACTAAACAGTGTAGCCATATTCATAGTAGTTAAATCTTTAGACTCAGAAATGGTTGTTACCGTTGGCTGCCACTCCTGTTGAGACTCTTTAGATTCTTGATGTTGATTTCTTCCTTCTCAAATACCTTAGCAAGAGCTATCAAGTGATTTACATTACGTGTGAATCTCTTTTGCACATCATATATGGTCTCTCCTATTTTCATCCGGAACATATGTGCCTTCATGTGTTACTTCAAGTACTTCCCACATCTCTTTGGCACTCTTGCAAGTGAATACCCTGAAAAACTCGTCAATAGTGAGAGTAAAGGATATAACATTTCTAGCCTTAATATCATATTGTGCTCTTCTATTTTCCTCTTGACTCCACTCAGAAATTTTTTTTAAAAAAGTTTCCATCAATCAACTTAGTGGGTTCAAAGGGACCATTAAGAACAACATCCCATATACCTTTGTCCACTGACTCAAGAAAGATCATTATTCTAATTTTTCAAAAAGGGTAATATTCATCGACAAATAGTGGTGGTCTGCTTTTAGATGCACCATCACCAAAAGTTTGAGAAAAAGCCATCAGGATCACTTAATCGATTTCACAGAAAAGATAATCGATTATTTTTCAAATAATTTTTGAAAAATAGCTCTGGTGCCAATTGTTAGAAATAATGGGGCTTTAATAAAAACGTGCACTTTTAAAATCTTTTTGAAGAATTAGAATGTTCTTTGAATCTTTCTTACGAGGTAAGCAAAGTAAATATGCAATCAAAATGTAAAGAGATAAGGAGATAAAATCAAACAGTTTTTAGACTGGTTCGCCCTCAATGCCTACACTAGTCACTCTCCCAATCAACCTTAGCTAGTAGAGTAATTCACTATAATGATCATAGTATTATAGCCAAGACTTTACAAATCACGCTCTAATGTAAATACCTCACAAACTCTCAATCAAATATAGAAACAGAATACACTTGCAAACACAAAACCCCTTATCCTTATGGCAGAAACCCTTTGAGAATCACCTCTCAAAGTCAAGACCTCCTCACTCTTCTTCCTGATGCGCACGTCCAGGGAAATAGCAAATCAATGGTTGCAAATCTTCCTCTAATCAAAACTAGTTACACCTTCATTCGTGCTAATGTGATCAGCCAATGTAGTCTACAAAGATGCCTCTCAAGAATTCCACAAGATTTTCTTCAAATTCTTTGCGTTCCTGATTCTTGGAGCGTAAGAGCTTTCTGTAAATTTTTCTAAGATCAAAATTTTAAGATATGAAAATGTTAGAATGATCAAAAGTTACATAAATACAAATCGTGCGTCAATTTATAGTTACTGTCATATCAGACACAAAGCAATTGATTATGTTAATAGTGTAATCGGTTACATAAAACAGATGTAGCAGTATTACAACTAACTCAGCTCTTCATTGAATGTTCAATTAATGTAATCGATTAATATTAAATGTTAGTCAAACACATATGACCGTTATGACGGTTATGACTAGCATCCAATCAGTTTTCAAAGCATAATAGACTTGATTGAATACCCAAAAAGGTTAATCGATTAAGCTTAACACTTAAGCAAATTTTGAAAACTTTTCTTCTCAAAAACTCATCATAGCACATTTGAAAAATATATATGCAAACACACGAGTTTTAATCGATTCAATAAGTAATGTAATCAATTTAAACTAGTTGTTTTGCCATAGTTCAAAACATAAACTGTTTGATGACCTTAATTGATTATCTCAACACGGTAATCGATTAAGTCATGTAGATATGCTTTTGTACATGTGGTTTTCTTTTCACAAAAACATACAGTGAGCATACAAATATATAATTTCTTCATAATCACAGAAGTATGCATCAATCAACAGTATGTTCAACATATGCATTTTGCACAGTAAGCATTTACACATTCCACATATGTATAACACAACACAAAAACACTTTTCTATTGTGACATGACAACATTCATGTGTTGTTGCTATTAACATGTTCTCATCATAAAAAACTATATAATAGGGATTGGGTTCAACTATCACCTTGCTCCCCTATCAACATGTAGGTTTGTTTCTATAGTTGGGAATGTTGCAGAAACAAACATGTTATTTAAAAAAACAGAGGATTACACCTCAGTAGCGACCATAACCGAGGTAGAAAGTCCTCTATGGCATCAGTTCAGGTTACAACCGAGGCAGAAAAATTGACGAAAAAGAAAAAAATAAAAAATAAAAAACACTTTATTGTCTGTTCAGGTCCCAACTGAAGTAGTAGGGTCTCACATACTGTCGTGGTTTAGTAGGAACTGAAACAAAAAGTATGTCGAAACAAAATAAGAAAAGGAAAAACTCTACTGCTTTAATTACCTATGAACCGAGACAATATCATATCCTTTTTGCCTCAGTTCACAACTGAGATAAAAAACCTACCTTTTTTCCTCGTCTGTATATACTTCAGTTGCAAAACCGTTGTCTATAGATGAAAATAACCGTCATCGTTTCCTTGACTGTATTAATGTTGAATTCTCATAATCATTCTAGGACGTCTCTTTTCTAAATATTGAATAATATTTTAAAAATAGTTTAAAGTGCATTTTGAATATTAATGAAAAATTTAACACCTTCCAAAATATTTATCTATAAAGTTTTTCAAAATCTTCGAAAAGCTTCTTCTAAAATGGCATTATAATCCCGTTGGACCAGATCGAGCAAAGACAATTCCAAATTGGTTTCTCATAATGACTTTCCGAAAGGTTTTAAGAAACTTTTCGATAAAAATATTCAGGGTTTTAAATTTTCTGACAGTAGTACAAAAGGTTTTAAATTTGAAGTTTCCGAAACGAGTCCTTCAGAATGTGTTTTAAAAGTGACAATCTATAATTAAAGATTTCATTATAAGATGTTCCAAGAAGATAAATTTGGAAGCTTCTTTAATATATTTCAGATTACATTCTCCAGAATTTGTAAGGACTTTAAGAGGTTGTTTTTGTTATTACATTTAAGAGAAAGGCGCACCAAGAAAATAAAACTTTGTAATAATAGTAGTAAATCCATAATCACTGTATTAACAAACCATTCTTGTAATGCAAAAACTACTGATTAAGAACATTTTTTTTTTACCTCTTAAAATACAAACTTTTTTATAGCAAGCAAAACCTCTCAATGAACACGAATACATAGTTCCACTCAACTGACCAACAAGTTTTCATTAGAGAACAAGTCCGAAATATAAAGGACAAAGAAAAATGGAACCTATAAGGATCCAAATTTTCTTTGCATGTTTTATTCACTACCTACAGATCCTTCATTTGTTTCTTGCTAAACAAACTACTGTCTCTGAGTTTCAACTTCATAAGTGGTGGATGTCTGAAATGATGTCTGCAATGAATTAGCAATGCTTCTGACCTCCGCAATCATAGCAACCACATCATTAAGTCTATTAACTGCAGACCCTACACCCTGTGAATAGGAATACTGCTCAATAACTTCCCTCCAAAAAGGTAGAACATTACATTGGTATAGTGAAGTTTATCAGTTTATGGTTGCTGCAAAAGTTAGATTGGGAAGAAATTTATTAAAATTCCTTACCACACCAGCTGCCCCAGCTGTTATAGCCATAGGTGCTGTGACAGCGCTTAGCCCTGATGAACACATGACAGGGATCTTTACAGCTCGTGATATGGAATATGCTGCTGCTAAAGTTGGTGTTGCCTACAATCACCAGTGATAAGAAAGTTGATAATTTGACGTAGGATTTTCCATAATCAACTATAGTTTTACCAACGCAACAATCAGCATGAATGTGAGTAACCCTTCAAGTTGTAATTGCTTTCTGGCTGAAAATGTTGCTTAAGAATTGATTTTGGGGAAAGAAGTAAATATTTTTTCAGACTCTTAACAGTGTTGATTTATGTAGTGAATGTCAATGAAGTGCTCAATCATCTTGTTAATATCTTGTACAGTGTTTCAGACATTTTTTTATTGCCACTAACATTGTACAACATTCTCAAATCTCCAGCAATGAAGATGCAAGAAATAGGAAAAAGACAAAAGTAAAGCAGAAGTATTTTTCCAGTTACCTTTTCAATCAATCCCATAATACCAGATTTTGTGGGATTAGAACATTTTCCTCCTTCAGTTTGAATAACATCTACACCTTCTAGTTCCAATGACTCTGCAAGCTTGACCTGTTAAGGATTTGGAGTTTTTATTTACATGCACAAGTAAATATTGATATTATCAGTATAATTGTGCACTCTGATAGAAAGAATGCTGTTTGTAACCTGATCAGGGAGACTTAGTGTGTGAGGAACAGTGACAGACAAGACTATGGATGGAAGCATTCTCCTTGTCTCCTTTGTCAGACCAAGAATCTGCAAAAGTGCAGGCTACTATTTATATTTGAAATTAATATTAGTAATAAAATGCTAACTAAGAGAAAAATTTATATCTTTCTTATATACATAACAAATCCTATTAAGAGTACATTCCAGAATCATTTTAGCATCTGATCCTCACAACCCTTCGTTGATTCTCTACACTTTTTATTTGGGGTTGACAAACATCACAAATTTGAGATTTAATAATGACAAACACTCTTTACCTTTTCTGGAGTGAAAATTATTCCCTTCTCATAGAATGAATCATAGTTTCCAATCTCAACCTGCCAAAGCGATTTAGCATGTTAAGTAAAAATCTCATAAGGACTATTTTGGAACTAGGCAAGAAGGTCAAACCATTAGTGCTCCTGCTTCAACTGCAGCTGGAAATGTTACAGGATCTACAGAAGAAACACAAACCTGCAAGGAAGATCAAAACATCAAATCAATCTCCTGATTACTCTTCTTGCATCTTCATTACGTCACTAGCAGTTGAAAGTTTAATCTTCCATTCAATATGGTTGTATAGCACATTCAAAATATTGTCTGTACAACCATAAAAAATTATTTGGACTCTCATGGAATTATGTTCCTAGAAAATAGACATCCATATTGCACAAGATGACTGGCTGAATAGGGTGTGATTTCACTTTGAATTTCACCTTCATAATTGATGTGTTAAAGTTTCATGCAAATGCAAATTTAACTTTTGTGTATTCATTGCTTGCATCAATTGTTTTGATAAATGTCAGATGCTAGAACAAAGAGACCTACAATCTAGTAGGGAGTTCCAAAAGAATTAAGAGAAAAATTATGGTCATAAATTTGGAACTGGTTTGGAGTAGATTCTTAAACCAGTAAAATATACATGCAAAGTATAACTGGTATACATGTTCAAAATAAAGAAAAGTGAGATATACCGGACAAGAAGTTAAGCCAATAGCTAGCTTTACCAGCTCAGGGTCACATGCTATATCCACGTGAGTTGCTCCACCCTATAAGCACAAGGGGTTACAATTCATACACATTAATATTAGTATGTTAGTTTGTCTTTAAATATGAATATTTCACAGGTGAGAAAGCATGACAAGTTACCATCTACAAAACTCTATTCAGGTAATTATCCACATTTAAGCTTCATAAACAAAACCGATGCAAGGATTCTTGATCTTATTTTTTCATGGATGAATATTACATAACTTACAAAGCTGAAGAAACAGAGAAAACGTAACAAGAGAGAAGTAAAAAAAAAAAAAAAACCTTGTCTGCAGCAGTGACCACCGATGCAACATTGTCTTTATTGAAATTCTGCAAGCCTGAGATAATCTTCAAAAGAAGCCAAATGTTTGTTAACATGTATGAAACAAAAATACACCAAAAAACATCATAGAGAAGATTTTAATGAACGAATCAATATAGGCTAGGACAGCTGATATTGCAGCAATCTCTTTAAATACTCATCAAAACCACCAAACTCCCTTTTTGCCCCCCATGATTTTAGAACATTAAAAAGGAATATCACATATTTTTATTTCAGAATTCTAAATTTTGAGTTGTTCCATGAAAACTTTAGCATCACCACCATACATGCATGTTGAGCAGAGAGATTAGTCTCAATGAACATCAAACAAACAAACGAAAGACAGCACACACATGGAGACAAAAAAACTGCATTTGGGTGAAGAAAAGCAACAAAATGAGAAGATGGAAGAGAAAGCAAGAAATGGGTGGGTTTTGCTTTAATTTCTAACCTTGAGAGCTCTACGTTCGTTGAAGTGCTTCAAGACATCATCTCTGGTTGAAGAGAGTATGGCTCTGGTAGTAAAGCAGGTTCTTCTTTTGAAGGGTAAAGAAGATGGCCTGGAAGTTGCATCTGAACCTAGCAGAGGGTTGAGATTTGGCTTTAGAGTGGTGTGATGAGAAGAAGAAGAAGAAGAAGAAAGTGGTGTGCATGTTAAGGAATGCATGCTTGTGTATTTTGTAATGCCGAAGATGTTATCGGTGGGAAGCAGGGTTGGAGTGTAGAGCAGAACACAACAGATAAGGTTGGTGGTCTTGTTTCATTGTTTAATCTGTCATGTTCATCTGATATTTTGTCTCCAACACTTCACAATGCTATCTCTCTCACAATAAAATATAATTCCGTAAAAATAAAATCATGAAAAAGAAAGTTATTGATTTAGATATAAAATTCGAATTAGTGTTACTCTTTTTTTTCTTTAGTTTTTTGAGGGCCTATTTAAATCCATATAGGTTTCTAAATCACCAACTAAATTATAAATGATAAATTTTTAAAAATTACTCCGTATATAAGTTAGACATATGTGAGTTATACGAAAATAATATAGCAGAAAAAAAAATCATTTAAAGATATTTTTTTTAACAACTATTTGATAACAATTTTTTTAAATAAAATATTATATTCAGATAATGATAATAATAATTAAAAATATAAATATAAATAAAATAGTAAAAATTCAACATATTAAAACTCAAACATGATTTTAAAATTAGAAAATTGTACTCTAATCCATAATTTTCATTCTCATTAACTTTTTTCAATCTTAATAAAAAGAATTAGTAAATCAAAGCATAATTAAAATTTTTCTTTTAATTATAAGAGGTTGTGTTTAGTAGCACAACTTCCCTTTTCTTATATTATCATAAACATATTCATATCATAAACATATTCATATAAATATAAATATATTATGGTGCTGTCAACACCCAATTTCGTCCGGAGAAATAAATAATCAAAATTAAATAATAAGAGAATAATAATTAATGGTGGGTAAAGAAAAAAAGGAAAAAGAAAATAATAAAATAATCTTCCTTAATGCAGTCACTTTAAAATGTTTTTCAAATATTAGTTTATTATGGTAATAATTTGAATTATATTGTCTGACAATAAGTACAACCAATGTTTTGAATATTATTTGATTTATTTTTTCTTGGAATCAAAACCATTTCTTGTCCTGTTTTGTTCATTGTCAATTCATTCTCAATTAAGACAAGATTGTCATAATATTACAACAAGTGTATATAAATACGCACTCTGTGAAAGAAAAAAAAGGAACGAGAGAAAAAAATAGAGAAAAAGACCTAGAGATAATAGAGATTGAAAGAGAGAGTATAGAAAAAAATAGGTTCTCATATATAAGGATTCTGTCCACAACAACCACTGACGAAGCACTAAGGTAATTTTAGAAGCTAAAAAGGTATGTCATTTATGCACTCCTATTCTTCTCCTGTTATTATACTTTAAAGTCTTCCAAAGATTTTTTTTTTTTTTTTACACACCGACAATGTTTTCTTAAAATCATGAATTTTTAAATATAGGTACTCATCGACGTATGACTGTTTTCTTTCTTTTTTCCAATCTTTTCTTAAAAATAAAAAACTTACAAAATATTTAAAACAAAAGGGTCAATTTTGTTAAACTAAACCTTTTCACTTTTAAAAAAATGTCAAACAATCTTTAATAATTTGTAAACAAACTCACAAACCTTTTTTTAGATAAAGAACTACGTGATCCCTAATTGTCCATTAATGGATATACGTAGGACCAAGGTCAATCCTTGTCGGGTTCATAAAACAAACAAATATTTTTGTTTCCTAATAATTTCTTTTATTTTATTTTGCTTTTACTTTTAGAGAAAATTAATTATTTTAATAAAACCACGTCAACTTTATACATTTAATTAGAGGTACTGCCTTTGGGCAGGCGCGCTAGGGTGCTAATACCTTCCTTACGTGTAACTGATTCCCGAACTTAAAAATCTCTTTTTCATAGATCATGTTTTTATTTTAGGGTTTTCCATACTTTTTCCATAATAAATTATGGTGGCGACTCCCAAAATCTTTTCTTAATCCGTTTGTTTTTCGATTCGTCGTCCTGTCGCGATCCCCGTTGCGACAGGTGCAATAAGGAATATAGTTACAATTATTTTCAATTTTAAACTATGATTAGATAAATTATGATAAATTCATTCGTAGTAAACACGATGAATTATAGATTAGGGTTGAAAATCGTAACTTATAATCTACTTTTTTTTTTTCATAAGAGTAGCTTGTAGTCATCTAAAAAAAGAGGAATAAACTATGATTTTTGTATCCAACGGCATCCTAATTCAAAAAATAATAAAAAAATAAAAAAAGATAGGCTATGGTTGGAATAGTTAACCATTGCAAAAAAGCTTCGGGAGACAAAAAATGAACGAGTATTAACTACAATTTTGGGTTCACTTAGTTTTAAGTATAGGCTACGGTTTTGCATAGAATATTATTTTGTTTTTGTTTTTATCTACACAAAATATATCCGATATACCATAATAAAATAGATAATAATTCTATTTTAAAACAATATTCTACAATAATAGTTAAAAGATTTAAACCTTCGGTTGGTTCTCATTTTTATATGATAATCTTAGTTGGATCCTTATTTTTGCAACTGTCTCAATTGGGTCATATTTTTTGTAAAAATAACCAATTTTACCCTAACCGTTAAATTGTTCCAAACGGCGTTAAGTTGAGCTGATGTGTTACATAGATAATGTATTGATGTGTATTATTTGATTATGTGGATTTTATTGTTTAAATAAACACTGTTTGACATAGCACCTAATTCCTGTCGTTTTGTTTAAGAAATCTGTGTTGGTGTAGGGAAAAGCTCTTGGGCTTTCTTCCAAAAATGAGAAAAAAAAGGTTGTCTCATTCTTCTTCCTAACTAGCAGCAGTAGAGGGTTTCTCTTCTTCAAAAAACATCTCCTGGACCTTTCAAGCAACCCCCATCTTCCTTGCCCAATAGGGGTTCACTTGCTTCGTTGTGGACCTTCAAGGCCATGGCCACTCTGAAGGCCTCAAAGCCTTTGTCCCCTCCGTAAACCTCGTCGCACACGACTGCCTCTCCTTCTTCAACTCTATCAAACAACAAAACCCCCAATTCCAACACCTCCCCTTTCTCCTCTTCCTCGAGTCCATGGGCGTTGCCATCTGCCTCCTCATCCACTTCCTCTCCCCAAAACCCTTCAAGGGCGCTGTTTTACTCGTCCCCATTTGCAAAATCTCTGACAACATCAGACTCAGATGGCCCATTCCTCAGATCCTCACCTTCCTCGCCAGATTCTTCACCACTCTCCCCATCGTCTCACCCCCGATCTCTTCTTCAAGTCCATCAAGGTTTCCCGCAAGAAACTCATTGCCAACATGAATCCTTTAAGGTATCGCGGAAAGCCCAGGTTGGGCATCGTCGTTTAACTTTTAAGGGTCACCAACTTCCTCAATTAGAGGCTCTCTGATGTCAACTTTCCTTTCATTGTCTTGCACGGCAACGCCGAAGGCATCACTGGTGAGGGCCAAAACGCACTCCAGTATGCGAATTTCGAGTCGTCATGATCGATTCGCCTCTAATCGGAATCCACACTCAGTGCCGACAATGCTGCCGACGATTATCTTCTTATTTCCACCATGTTTTATTGGGTATGGCTTTGGGGTTTCTGGTGGTTGGAGGTTGAACATGGTTGTGGCTAGGATGTTGAATCTGTTTTTTAGTGTTCTCTGTTATTGGGGGTATTGATCAATGGGTTTCAGGTCCTTGTCTGTTTTTCAGGTGACGATGAGTGTTTAAATTAGGTGATGAAGACATTACAAAGCCCAAATAGCATCTTGGAAAAACAGATTCGTATAAACAATAAGTATAGAATTAAGATATTGAGTTAGGGTTGTCCACAAAACCGAAAAAGATATGGAGAAGATAGGTGCTCGTGTGAAGGAAGAACCTTTCCGAGAGTTGGGGTTGTCCGCGAAACCGAAAGAGATATGGGGAAGAAGATAGGTGCTCCCCTAGAAGTCCTCTTGTACGAGATCAAAGAGCCCTCAAGCTGGGTTTTATTTTTCAAGAATTGGGAGCAAAAGTCTGAAACTTTGTTCAGAGGTCACATAATAGATTGAGAAAAAAACCCTCTTCTTGAATTTCACTGGTCTGCTAGGTTTGGGTTTGTCACTTTTCACATCAGGGTTTTGGTGAACCAATTCTCTTTTCTTATCTGCCTCCTGATAATCTTGTGCTCTTGATACAAAATTTATCTTACATACACTAAAGAACATTGCACTAGAGCACACAATTAGCCCACAAAATAAAAACAGTAAAAGATATATTTTTTTCTCCTTTTTTTAAGAAATATACAGATAAAAAGATAGAAAGGTAGAAAGATAAAAAGATAAAAAGATAAAAAGATAAAAAGTCTAATCGGTTAAGAATCACACATATAGAATAGTTATACCACGAGTCCCCAACAACGACACCAAAAACTTGTTAACACCCTGGCAAGTGTACCAGATCATATCAAGTAATAGATAAATGGTAAGTCTGAGTATCGTTTTCCCAAGAGACTCACGACACTAAACAGTTGTACTTTTGCTTAAGGTTTAATAATTTAAATTGTCCCTATTTATGTTGGGTTTTCTCAATTAGGTCTCAGTATTTTAAAACGTCTCAATTTTGTCCCTGTTTTTGCAAAATTGAATCAATTAAGGGTTTGCCGTTAACTTTGATGAACGGCGTTAAAATTGGGTATGCGTGGCATCTAGAGTTGGCTGAGGTGGTAGTGTGTTCTGAGGTGAGTTGGCTTTAATACATTTTTTAATTAAATTTCATTGCAAATATTTAAAACGTGCACACTAAACGCAAAGTTTTATTAAGTGAATTCTGCAAAGATTGTAGAACATTTCAGAAGAATGTAGAAATTGGAGAAATTAGGGGAAATCTGAAACTCATAAGGGATTTAAAACCCTAAATTGGAAGAGGAGATTAGTTTCAGAAGAACATCAAACTGGAGCATTCTCTCAAACCGAGCAAGCCTAAGTTTTTTATTGAAATTGCTGGAATAATTTTGTGCATCCATTTTCTGATGCTGCCTTTGTCTCTAAAATTATGGTGTCGCAGAGAAATACATTTCTGTAACTACAACATATTGATAGTTTTAGTTGAGATCATACAAAGTCACCTGTTGGTGGATTTTGTTTCATTTCTGATGTTGTATGTTTTCATTGAATATTTTTGGTTATGTTGTTATATGCAAACCTGCAGTTGGCAGCACTTAAGTAGGAACTTGAAGAGTCAAAGCAATCCATGTTAGAATCAGAGAAGAAACTAAACTTCAAAGAAGAGAGACATTTGTTGCTGCCATGGCGGCCAGAGATGCAGCAGAAAAATCTCTTAAGTTAGCTAACTTGAGGTCATCTAGACTAAGAGACAAAGTTGAGGAGCTTACTCATCAGCTCGAAGACATTGAAAACACGAAAGATTCAAAGTGAAAATTGGGGAAATTAAAGAAATTGGGGGAAATCTGGAATTCAGAAGGGATTTAAAACCCTAAATTGAAAGAGGAGAATAGTTTATGTGCTACATCAATTTGCTAAGAAGGAATCAATTTCCACTTTCTTCTGAAATGTTCTAGAATCAAAACGCACGTTTTGATTTTGTAGAATTTACTTAATAAAACGTTGCGTTTTGTGTGCACGTTTTAAATATTTGCAATGAAATTTAATTAAAAAATGTATTAAAGCCAACTCTCAGAACACACTGCCACCTCAGCCAACCCTGAATGCCACGCATACTCAATTTTAACGCCGTCCATTAAAGTTAAGGGCATGCCCTTAATTGATTCAATTTTGCAAAAACAGGGACTAAATTGAGACGTTTTAAAATACTGGGACCTAATTGAGAAAACCCAACATAAATAGGGACAATCTAAATGATTAAACCTTTGCTTAACCAATTAAGACTTATAAGAACAATATTTTGATGTTTTTGAATGCAAAGTGCGGAAAAATAAACATGAATGCAATTTGATCAGTTGAGGCTAAACACAAAAGTGGATGGATGATGTTGACAATATGAGATGAATATGTTCTTAGGGTTTAGATTTCACCTAATCACTTTCATGCATAAACGAATTCATCTTCTTCATTAATGTTAATGCCACTATCTATTTTACTCTAAACCCGATCTGTCGATGAAAAGAACCTAATCACAATTACTAGTTTACTATCTCTAGTATCCCTAGTAATTCGTGCATTAATGTGAATATAAGCTTAAGGCAATTGACTTTCCTATTCCTATCTCTAGGTAATATTCATTATCAAGAGAAATTTTTCAGATCGTGATTTGTAGGTATTTCATGATATCAATCCTAGGGAGAGAAGAGGAGAGTTGTCACCTTCCCCAAATCCACCAACCCTAAGAGTGCGATATCTCCTCATGATATTTACAAATCATAAGATTTATGTCAAGCATTTGAGTAAAGAAGAATATCTCTAACAATTAATGAAAGAAACATATATTAGTAACAAGAATAAATTCAAATACAAGAGAATTTAGATGTTACATCTTCTCTAATAACAAATGAGATTAGTTCTTCATCGACATGAAGAAACTAGGTGTACAATGGAATGGAAGAGATATAACCCTAGAAAGAGAAAATGAGAGTTGTCAAATCCCCAAATTTTCCCCCAAAAGGGTGAAAACATGTTTTTGTGCTTAAGCCATCAAAAGATACATTCTTTAAAACGTTATGGTCTTTAAATAGGGCAGAAAAATAGCAGAAAACGGGTCCAGGCCCAAAACAAATCATAAAAATAACAAAAAACTAGCCCAGGTCTGATAGTACACCGCCCAACGGTGGGTTTCATCGGCTGGCGGTAGCTGCGGCAATCAGAATGGCCCCCCAGTGCTGATCACCGCTCGGCGGCACCGCTTAAGCGGTATCCCGGCGGCAGCCCAGTTGTAACGCCCCAACAACTTATAGGGACTGCTGACTGCCCCTACACATCAACACGAGGCTTTCCAGTGTGCTTTGTCCGGAAGGTCACCCATCCCATAATTACTCTAGGCTAAGCACGCTTAACCATGGAGTTCTTATGAGTTAGGCTACCGAAAAGCAAATGCATTTGTTGATATGAGTAGCCAAATCAATTCCTTTAAGCTATCCTTCAACCGTATAGTCCCATACCTATACAGTCTCTAGATCCCTCTCATTCCGGTGTATGTTCGATTCGTCCATGTACCCCTTCCACTGGAAACCTGCCAGGAGTCGCTCCTTGTCCATGCCTTTTGCACCGGCAATCACTCCCTGCCCTCGTCAGTGCTCGGGTGTCACATAAGTAACGTTCAATGGAGGGGCTTTTGCTTCCCATTTTGTACTTCCATACGGCTTGGCTAGTAGGTTTCATTTTTTTTCATGGGTTGGAACACATGTTTTCTAGACTTTGGAAATATTAAGTGACCTTTGATTTCCTTGTGGGAGGTTACCATTCTATTAGTAATTGTAGGTTACATAAATGAGAGTTAAGGGGCACTTTAACACCTTTTAAAAACTACCATTTACACACTTTAAAGAGAGGTTTTACGGGTGTTAATGTGGAGTTAGGAATGGGAAAAATCTGAAATGGTCTAAGGATGCCCTTGGTAGTGACCTTGAGTGGGGGGTTAAGGGTTAGAAAGGTTTAGGATTGATTTTATATAAGTGTAATTTTAAGTTAGTTAGATTGTATTAAAAACTGGGTGAGAGAGTGGAAAAGAAAGAGAGAAAGCCGTAAGTTGAGTGGAGAGAAACATTTCTTTGTGAGAAACAACCAAGTTGGTGAGAGAAAGAAAGTACTCAACCTAGCTTTGGAGTTGGACGAAACTTGAAGGGAACCTAGAAGGGTGAAGGGCTTGGAGTCTAAAGAAGGAAAGAAACTTAAGAACCTTGGAGACTAGCTTGGAATAGAGGTAAGGGGTTTAACTTGGGATATAATATGGTGTATGATGGGTAGAAGGTAACATGATAATGTTGATGCATGCTTCCTTTCTTTTGTGTTGACATTAAAGTTAATATGTTGAGGCATGCTCTCTCTTTTTATGTTTAGTTTCATGTGTTGTTGTATGGAGAATGTTTATTTTTCATGCATTTTCAAAATGGGGTTGTGAAGGGGTATACTTTGGGTTGTGTGTGTGTGTGTGTATATATATATATATATATATATATATATATATATATATATATATGTAGTGATTTTCGTTTTTATGTAGTTATGGGTATACCTTGAACTTTACATGTTGGTTTTTCAAAAAGTGTTGTTCTTAAAATGGGTATACATGTTTTGGACACTTTGGGGGTGATGTATGTGTATGAAAAAGTTTTATGGGTACACTTAAAATCATGTTATATTGTGTGCATCTTGTTTCCTTATTACCATGTATGAATTATAATATTTTTGTGGGATGNTTATCTACACTCTTTGACCAAGAGTGTGGGTAGGAGGGTATTGAGAGTTCTCTCCCATTGTTGGAAGAGAAAAAAGTGAGTNATGAGTATGAGAGGAGTGAAAGTGATGTTTTTGTGAGATGGGGTATATGGGGTTGATGAAATGGTGAAGAAAGAAGAAGCTTGGTTGCATGGGAATAATAAGATCATGAAGGAAGAACATGAAATTGGCAAAGAAAAAGAAAGGGGCTGCAAGAGGAGCAACAATCGTGAAAAGGGAAGCTTGAAGGGTCTTTGGAAGCAAAGAAGGATAAGTTAAATAAGGGTTGAAGAAAAAAAAAAGAGAATGAAAGAGACGGAGAAGGGGTTGCATGGTGGGACGTAAAGAAAGGGGGAATGAATGTGGAGTTTGGGGTTGAAAAGTTGAATAAAACGGAAGAGGTGTTGGTTTACGTGAAAAGAAGAGATGAGAGTGAGAGATGAGTGTTTGAAAAGTCAAAAGTGGAAGAAAGAATGGAAGTTGTGTGTGTGTGTGTGAAATTGACGTAAAAAAAAATGGAAGAAGGAGAGAGAAGTTTGACATTGTGAAATATGAGATGTGTGAGTGTTAAGTGAATGGTAATTGAATGGGAGAGAGATTGACCTTTTAGTCTTAGAAAAGAGAAGAAAAGTTGATCTAGAAAAGTGACTAGGCTCCACGGCAATTTTGGTATGAAAGGTGGGTGAAGTGAATTTTGGTTTAATTGAAAAAAAATAAAATAAAAAGAGAAAGAGGGGAAGAAGAGAGATGTTAAGTAAAAGTAGGAAAAATGGAGAGAGAAAGAGAGTTTTGTGAGAAAAGAATAATTCAAGTGGGGTCCACTTGGAGAGAGAAAAAAATAAAGATTGTTTTTAAATTAAGAAGATTAATGGGGTCCATTTGGGTTGGTAGATTTATAAGAGGGAGTGTATTTAAGATAAAAATGGGTATATGAAAAAGTGTGTTTTATTATGTGTTGTGATTTTAGTAAAAGCGGGGGTGCACTAGAAATATTGGTTCTAGTAGATGGAAGGATGAGATTAATAATTTCACGGGGTACGCTAGTAGGAAAATAATTAAATTTATTTTTATTGTGAAAAATTTATTGATTTAATTATTTGAGTATTTTTAATTAATTGTTGGTCAATGAATTTGGTTGACTTTGAATATGCAGGTGATATGTGTATGGTTGTGATGGTGAAGTTGTGAGAGCAAGTGTTCTGTCATTTCCTTAGAATTTTTGTCGAACCGATGGTGTTCATATTGTGATACGATAATATGTTGAGTTCTCTGCGGAGACTGAGATTCGAGTGTCACCCTATCCTCGTGCGCGGGGATTAGAGAGGGTTGGATGTCTCGCCTAATGACTTCGGCTCGTGTGAGTATAGTGCTCGGTGGGTGCGCCTAACCGAAGTTTTTACTTGTAATTCCTTGAGGAGTCGGGGAGATAGGCCTGAAGTTGGGATGGAAGGCGGCTCGAATCGCCCTGTTTTGCGAAACAGGTTTGGTACGACAAAATTCAAGGAAACAACAGAAGCTTGTGTAAATGATTTTGGGTTGTGAGTTTAATACTGTGATGTGTTGTAATGTTATCACTATGATAGTCTGGATGGTGACGATTTAAGTTATGAGTTGAATATTGAGATGTGTTGTGATGTGATGACTATTTTAGTCTATGTTATGATGTTGTCTTTGAAATTATATGCTATGTTATGTCCTTAGTTACCCATCCTTTACTTTTGTGGTTGTGGTTTCACCTACAATGATCGTACTTGTACGGGAGTAGATGGTGTTGCAGATAATGCAAGGCTGGAGTAGCACGATGAGAGATTTGGGAACTTGCTATGGGGAATTTATCATGTTTTAAAGTTATTTCTTGTTTTTGAATAATGAATTTGATATTGTAAGGTTGAACTTTATGTTCTAAGACGCTTAAACCTTTGAGTTTTTTTTTTATTTCTGCGATGTTAATTTTAAATAAAAAAAATTGGCGTAAAATTAAGGATTTTATTATTTTCTAGTGGCACTCCGTTAGGGGTGTTACAGTGGCAGCATTCCAAAACTCTCCTTTTTTTCACTGTTTTGTTCGTTTTTAAGCTCCAACTCCTTGGTTCTTCAACTCTTCTTCCAAATCATCTCAATTCCTGTTAAAACAAGAGAATCTAAGCATAAAATCAATTAGTTCACCTTTAACCCTCTTATTCTCAAAACTTAAACAAAGGCATGATTCCAAGCTAGTTTCTAAGTCATAAAGGTTGTTTTTAGCATCAAAATTAAGTATAAAAATAACGGTTTTTCAACCGTTATCAATAATATCATAGAAATTATTTTTTAGATGAACCCAAAAGCGTCTTCTAACATATAGCTAACCTTGCCTATTGGGATAAAGCTATTATTGTTGAAAATGATATTAAAACATGAACTTTGTCACTGGAATGCTAGTGAAAACAACAGAGCACTAACAAGTACGACAACTTGTCACTCACATGTAAAGCAGAAAAGTTAAATAAGTATTGCTAGGAACATGCTAAAGTTCACAATAGCTTTGTGAACATCAAATAAAGTTGAAAAAAATACTCCAGAAATGTTAAACATGTATACCCAGGAACGTACCACAGTCTCACTGATAGCTTTGTGAACCAGGTCCTTTAATAGGGCATGAACTTGGGAGCATTTAAAATGACACTTAAATGAGCATGAACAAATTAGCAAAAGATTCAAGTGAAATGTGGAAATAAATCAATCAAGAAGATTCACATATGAAATCATACAGCATCAACAGCTGCCTCAGTTGGGCCCTTAATAATCAGAGAAGATTCAATAAGCCCCGATATCCTTGTTCTGGAGCTATTAGAGTGCCATGCTACCTTCACGTTACCACAGCGACCATGAAGGCATAAATCGACTAACATATTGTAGAAGTGGATATTTACAGCTTGTGCACAATGGCAGAATTTAGAAGAACAAAGCCTTTTGACCAATGAACTAACGAAATAATAATGGATTTTAAAAAGAGAAAACTTACCCCAACATCAATTGTAAGAGGCTTTCCCAAACGAGGTAGTTTAGCTTCAAGTTCGGCTGTTGTTTTGTTAATAAGAGATTCAATGCCAGGAATTTTAGACTTTGATGAGAAATGTTGTTTTAATAATGAGAGGAATTTTGATTTTAGATACCGAATAGCTTACATTTATTTAGAAGAAAAGGTATCTTCATTTATCTTTAAACAATTATTTTGTATTAGTATTGAAGCAAAATTAAAACTTGAAAGTTGCTTTTAAATGCTATTGAAAAGGGTTATACCATCCTCTGTGATGAAACTTATCGGTCTGTAGAAAGAACTAAAATTTTAAGATAAACATGGATGTGTAGCAGGGGTGGGTGATTGTACTAGTTTAGTAACATAAGCGATGAGCAGAAGCTATATTACAGACAATAAGAATACTCTGTATTTGTAACTATATTTTGGTCTGCACTAGTTTTACTGAACTCCAAAAACCATATAATGTTGGATTAAAGCTTCTTTTTTATAATCTAGAAAACAATCACGTGCAAACCATCGATGGCTACTCACTTTTCTTGGTGTATTCACAAATCACTTCTCCATTGAAACTTCAGGTTTGATATCATTGTCGAACATGATCCGTGGCTTGCCCATGCTGAAATTGAGAACCCTTGCATTCATGTTGTACTTGATTAGGCCATCGTATAACATCGGATAACTTATATGCCATACACATCAGTACTTATGAGGTAAGTAATGAGACTATGTTCAGTTCTGTAGTAGCATGAGGAATTCTCTATATGTAGCATAAAAACCTATTCACGTGAGAAAACTATAGCAGAAGCAGAAACTTTCTAATAATAAAGGGTAAGTGGGGAGAGGAAAAATTCCCAATCATGTTTCTCATTTTCGTCTTACTTTTCTAACCTTTCAATTAAGCACACCTTCATTCAACCATACTCATTTTGGAGATGTAAAACTAGAGAGCACATAACACACAACAAAAGTAATGTTTAAGTTGTTTCATGTGTGTAAGACAAATTCTATTCTAAATTTCTCAATTTAAACCACAATATGCTTAATTGGAAATCTGATAAATTTGGGTTTCAAAGCTGACACCATATCAACAAGTTCAGTTTGGAAACCATGTCCCTGCACCATAAGAAAAAGATACAAATTAATTACTTTAATATGCACACAACTCTGCTATGGTCTAAGATATCGTTAATCTACAAAAGCTAAATGGTTTAGAATGTAACAAACCTTATATGTATCCACTGGCATAGCAGACACTTGGTCCAACCATATCAAACCTTAAATTGAAGTCTTGAGTTATGATATGTTGCTTTGGCAACCCACCTTTGTCCAGTTTGAAAAACTAGCAGCAGTACCTTGATCACACCATTTGATTCAATCAACGAAAATGTTAAATTAAGTGATTCAGTTGAACGAACATAGAAGATCACTTTGTATTTCTTCCCTTGCTCAATATTCTGAAAGAAGATCAAAATAGTAAATATTTTACTTGCAGTCTCAGACATGAAAAATACAAAACATTATGACAAGTTAAATGGTTTCTAACGTCTACTTCATTCAGTGCTGATTCTAGTAAGCATATCACTCGCTAAAATGATGTTGCTGCATCACACTTCATTGGTCCAACTTCCAACTAGACCATACACTGATTTCCATCATACTTACAAGTACTCTCAAAATTAAAAGCAGCGAATAAAACTTCCAGCAACTTCTACTAGTCTAGTTCCACTAATACTCCTAACCAAGCCTAAACATTGTACCAAAGAAAACACCAATAAAAGGAAAATAAAGCCTCACAGACCAGCCACAACATGGTTCAAAAAGTGTTCCAAACAGCCAAGCACATAATACACATTTGTTAGAAAAGAATTGCCTTGTTTGCCTTACCAAGAAGAGAGTGAATTGGTGATCAATAAAAACAATTGTTTTTTAAATCTTTTTGCATAAAAAATGATATTTAATCTTATCTTGAAACACAAGCAATCACGCACATATAATAAAAGTAAAAGAGATAAGGAAAGAAATACAAACAGAGGATTTATATTGGTTCGACCTTAATGCCTACCTCTAGTTTCCTTCCAATCAACCTTAGATTGAAGATTCTTTCACTATAATGGTTTGAGTTTTACATCAAAGGTTTTACATAGAATACTCTCAAAATGTAAACACCTCTCCCACTCAACAATCAAATATAGAAAGATAACACATGCAGAAGAAACCACACGTCTTCACTGCAGAACCCTTTGAGAACACCTCTCAAAGTACTAAGAGCTCCTCACTCTTCTTCCTAGACACATGCACAGGGAACAACACAATCCAAGATTGTCAAAGACGAAGTCTGATCAGGCAAAACTACACCTCAAGAGTGCAGTAGTTAATCAGCAGTGTAAACCAGAATCTATTCTTCACGAAACCTTCAAGATAATCAACTTCTTTGAATCTCGTTTCTTAGAGCGTTTCAGCACACCTATATCTTTTTCCTCAATTCACATTATCAGATTTGAAAGTTTAGAAATGATCAAAATTCCTAAGAGATGTGTGTAGTGTGTCAATATATAGTTATCTCATATCAGACACAAATCAATTGATTACGTTAATAATGTACTCGGTTACATAAGTAGCAGATGTAACAGAATTACAATTAACACATTTATAATTAAATGCACAATTAATGTAATCGATTTGCAATAAATGTTAGTCAACATGTTTGAAAAATATGATCGTTATCAATGTTATGACATTGTTTGAAAACAATTTTCAAATAATAACAGACTTAATTGATTACATAAACAATGTAATCGATTAAGCTCTTCACTTAAAGAAATTCTAAAAACGTTTTCTCTTCAAAAACTCATCACAACACATTTCAAAATGATGTTTGCAAAGACACGAGTATTAATCGATTTTACACTTAATGTAATCGTTCAAACTTGTTGTTTTTCCACAGTTCAAAACATAAGTTATCTGATGAACCTAATTGATTACAACATCACTGTAATCAATTGTTTCATACAAAGTATGCATACAGAAGATATAAACAATATTATGATCACAGTAGTATGCAGACCAATCAACATGACAACATATGTATTAATCATAAAGAAAAATTTATATGCCAACATATGTATCAATCATAAATCATATGTATCAATTATAAATACACATTTCTATTGTGACATGAAAACATATATGTGTTGTTACAATAATGTGTTGTCATCATCAAAAACCAAAGCATCATCAGAGATTAGGTTCAACACTCATATTGCTTCCCCTATCAACCGTCTCTCCCCTGTTCATAATCACTAGTACAAACATTTTCAATTTCTTCCCCTATTAAACAGTAAAAGGTTGATAGAAATGAATCTACCCAATCAGATATTTCAGCTTTAAATGAGGAATATTTAACAGCACAAATGCAAAGCAATATTGAAGCAAAGATTCAACGCCTACAAGGAAAGAGACAAAACCGATAAAACGAAAGCAGAGAACGTGGAGAATGGTGAGAGGTGAGATTGTCTTCCGTGAATGATGTGTGGGAGTCCACTATGTTGGAAGGCAAAAGATGCTGACAACGTTTGGAGGCAATGGTGTTGACGGCATGGTGGAGCAACTTGCAGATTAGTGAAGAGAAACGATATGCGTAGTTGTGGAGAAAGAGAAATGCGTGTGGAGGTCAAGTGTGAAATGAACTGAAAAATGAAAATAGGGATTTGTAGATATTGTGACTAATATTCCTTTACTTGTTATAATAATTTCATACCATAATTTAATTTTTTCCATCACGTCTAACTTATTAAGATAGGTGTCCATTTACCAGTCATAATAAATCTTACATTATTTACGAAAATGACACTATTTAACTTATTATGACATATTTCTTTTTACGTATCATAATAATTATTACTTTTATTACAAAAATGTCATATGGTCAACTTATTATGATAGGTGGATTTCACCTCTCATAATAAGTTGTCATAAAATCCTATTTTTCCACTAGTGTAAATATGCAATTGAAATTTCTTTCCCATTAATCTTTATCACTTCTAATTAATAAATATAACCTAAGATATTTATATAATTCTAATTTTGAGATTTTTTTACAAAATATAAATTTGAAATATGGGTTGATAAAACAAATCAATTACTTTTAAATAAATAAGCACTCATAATAAGTTGTCATAGAATCCTATTTTTCCACTAGTGTAAATATGCAATTTAAATTTCATTCCCATTAATCTTTATCACTTCTAATTAATAAATATAACCTAAGGTATTTATATAATTCTAGTTTTGACATTTTTTTACAAAATATAAATTTGAAATATGGGTTGATAAAACAAATCAATTACTTTTAAATAAATAAGCACTCAAAACAAGTGCAATGTGAATCACATTTTTTGGTTTAGAAGGAAGAAGAGAGTCAAAGATGAACAAGGAAAATATTTGTCATCCATTAACATGTAATAGATTTTAGTTTGATTTTAATATGAATTTCGCTTTTTCTTTTTTTGTTGACAATTTGGATATGAAACTTCTAAAT
>NC_028357.1:24729901-24792939 GCF_000741045.1 Vigna radiata var. radiata
TAGTCAAGTCTTGGCTTTTGGAATCCATGACGAAAGAAATCAGATCCCTCTTTATTCGCTTAGTTACAACAAAGGACATCTAGGACACTATGGAGCAAACATATTCGGTCAACCAGGATGTGTCTTGATCATATCAATTATATCGTGAGGTAATCTATACTCAGCGATGTGTTATTTCATATTTTGGTAAAGTACAAAGATTATGGCTAGAGTATGATACTATCACCACGAATTGTACCATGTAATATCCTAAAGATGTTGAGAAGTATATCAACATGATTAATTCTCAACGAGTTTATGTTTTTTTTTGTTGGTTTGGACACACATTTGGATGTAGTTCGTGGTCGTATCCTTGCTACCACTCCCCTTCCAAATGTTCTATTTATTTATGCAACTCTTTGTGCCGAAGAAAACCACCAAGAGGCCATGCTTGATAGTGTCTCTACTATGGATTCTAATCAACTTTCTAAATCATGTTGCCATGAATCATGCGAATGAGAACGCTCTATTTTAAACACATGGGTTAAGCATTTGAATTTACTAGGAAATCTAGTATATAAGAAATCACTCAAGTTAAAATGTATGTTCACTCACTAGTGCTCTCTTAAGTGTTTACGCTTGTGTTTGCACTCAAAATACTCATGTATGTGAACACTACCATAACTTAGCAAGTCGTGATATTCACATTTTTTTTAACATGCATTTAAAGATCATGAAGAATTTTCAAAGGTTGTAATGTGTCCAAGGCAAAGGTAGGAAAAGTTTAGGAAATAAAGGCTTAAAAAGTTTGGATAGAAAGAATTAAGGAGCAAAGATTTAGAAAACAGATATATTATTTTTTTTGTTCACTTTTTGAGAAAACAATTATCCTTCTTTTTGCACATTTTGTTTCCCATTTTTACTTTTTCTTATGTTTTTTTTTCTTTCACCCTTTTTTTTCCATGAAACTTTTTGTTCCTTTTGCCATTTTTATTATTTTGTGGGTGAGGTACTCACTCACACACTTTATTCATCACTTATTCCTAACACAATTCATTAGCTCCTTCTTTCATCCTAAGGTAAGGGATAATATGGTATTTTTTTCTTTTGAAGGCTTGGCAATGGGTTTTAAGAAAAAGAAGTTAAAGGCTCAAATGAGCTATCAATGAATTAATATTAGGGTTGACTTATTTGGCCAAGTAACTAAAAACAAGATATGCCTCAACCATATCAAATAATGCATATATATTAGTAAGTAGCAAAACAAAAGAATCAAGCTAAATATTATAGTATAAACAAAACATAAGTAAGTCACTTAAGAAAAATAGGAATGGCACATGGTGGTCCATATATCATAATTAGGTTAAAAACTCACAAGGCTAAAAACTCTTTCACAAGAGATTCGACCAAGTAATTCTAAAATTAACTCAATTAATAGTTTATAGTTATGGATCAATTAGGCTAACTTCTAATGAATTCAACAATCCGTTCAACATAAAACATGACCACTATTTCAAGATTATGATAGTTTCAGTTACTAAATCAAATCCTAAATTCCAATGTAAATATGTTTTATTAAAACAATAAAATATTTTTGGATAAATTTCTTATGAGACATACTGTGTAAAAGTTTCACCAAGTAGAAAGTTAATACTTTCATAAATTTCTCAAAAATAAATCACAATTTTTTTTATGAAAATAAAACAAAAATTGAAAAATAGAACAAAAAATCCTAATTACTAATTTTCTCCCCACACTTATTTCAAAAATTATCTTTTATAAACTTATTTTAGGGAGAAGATAAATTTTTTTTGAAACTTTTGGCTCAATTTGGCCATAGTCAAAATTTATTTTCTTTAATTTTATGAAGTACAAGTCACTATGTACAATTTTATTAATTTTTAAATTTTTAATTTTAATAAAAAGAAATATTTTTAAAAGTTTAATAAAAATTTTTCTATTTATGCTAAAAACAGAAAATAAACATGCATGCATCTTTATATTTTTATCAACAATGATTTCAAATGAATTTAAATCTAACTTAGTTTCTTGTTCTAGCAACCTTTCTCTTTTTTTCCGCAGCTAAGTCAACAAATATCATCATTGAAAATCTACTTTCGTTGTTCACATCAACAAACTTGATGTGTGGAGCATGTGGCTTTAACTCAATGTGCATTAGGATAGTTAATAGGATCATTAGTAATCCTTATAATCTCATCTTGTGAGTAAAAGTTTACACTTGAAGTAGTTGACTCTGTTGCTTATTAACAAATTCAACAACACCTTTAGTAAAATTTGTATGTCCAATTATAGACATATCAACGTAATGTGATTCTATAATTGATTGTTGTTTTGATCTTTTAGCAAAATTAGCTTCCACTTTGCCCAACCTCTGATTCAATTCCTTAATCATTTTAATCAATTCAATATTCTCAGCCTATATCTTTAAAAGAATTTGAAACTCGGGATCATTTAGTTGATGTATAGTCAAGTTACTTATATCAGGTGTAGTAGTAGATGTGAAAACTTGTTGCTAATAACCATATGAATCATGTGGTTGTTTTGGATAGTAATCATAATTCATTTGAAAATCACAGTGTTGATTATTTTTATATGAAAAAATATTTTTCATTTTTGAAAGAGGTTTTTTGAAAAGAAATAAGTTGAAAGCTTGTTAAGTAGACTTTCAAGAAAGAAAGGTGCGTCTCAATTGACAACTTAAGTATCTTATCTTTCCTTAGCCAAAGTGTTTCCCAACTAGTTTCAAAAATTTTCCAACAAAATTCCTCAAACAAAAATTATGATAAAAAACAAAAAAAAAAATTATTAAACTAAAATAACTATAGAAAATTAAGTAAAATAAATGATAGAGAAAATTTTTTGAGAATAATAAAATGATGGTGATAAACAAAAATAAAATAAAACAAGAACCAAAATAATAAAAATTTTAATTGTTTTCCCTGACAACAACGCTAAATTTGATACGTTGTCGTTGACATGATTAAATTAATACTACTTGTCGGTATCGGAAGGGGTATGATAATGGTGAGTATAATGCAGCGGAATAAAACTAAGAGTAGCAGAAAGCATGTTCGATCACTTTTTAAATTAAAATGGTCCGTTTTAGAAAAACAATTTTCTTTCAGAAAATTTATCGAACAATTTGTGTGCAAATAAAATTAACAAGTGCAGGGAGTAGAAAAATCACACAAGTATTTTTGTACTGGTTCGATTCAACAGAATCTACATCCAGTCGTTAATCACTGTAAAAAGTGATTAACAGTTTCACTAAGAAAAGGGTTTTACAAATTACAATAGTAATGAATAAATGGTAAGATTAAACCTTCCTTCGACGAACGAACCGGAAGAAGAACACTCTGCCAACTCGAAGAGAACCGCTCCGACTATCGACAAACGATACGCGAGCTTCTCCTATTCATGAGACGAGGCAGAGCACCTTGCTAACTCGAAGAGAGCTTGCTCTGACTATCGACACACGAAACGCGAGCCTCTCCTGTTCAAGAGACCAAGCAAGGGAACTTTGAACAAGCTTCTGAGAACTTCCTCTCACAAACAGTATTCTGCTAAGCTTCAGTTCAAAAACGTTGTTGCAGAACTTCACAGAATCTCTATATATAGCCATCTACTCTGAATATCAAAGGTCAAGTCCCAACTGCCACAAATAATCGATTATTGTAAGTGATAATCGATTATTCAAGTCCGTTACAGGATTTTCAAAATGTGATAATCGATTATATGAGGTGATAATCGATTATTCCTGAATGACTTGTGATAATCGATTATTGCTTCTTCATAATCGATTATTGCAGTTAAAAATGCAAGTTTTACAAAGTTTATAAGACTTTCCTACTACATTTAATTTCTACAAATTGCTTTTAAATAATTCTAAACTCTTCTTCAATTAAAGCTTCTTGCAGCATCATCAAAACAATTGTCTTCAAGAATTACCAATACTCCTTATTGGTAACAATCTCCCCCTTTTTTATGATGATCAAAAATTCAATTTTAAAAGCAACTTTGGCTCACCTGCAAAATATACAAGCTAACAGACAATAACAAAGTTAGCAATAGTTGTATCAATTTAGACTTTTCCCCTTATATTATTTTTCTCCCCTTTTTTATCATAAGCAAAAAGATTTATGTAAAAAGCTCCCCCTAAATATGATCTCCCCCTCAATTAAACAAAGTATGCATATAATGAAGAGATCATTTTATTTATGAAAAGAAGGATTACATCATAAGAAGAAACATAAAAGACAAAATTATAACATAGATGAAATAGCAAGCAAACAGCAAAACATGCTAACATAGAACCTATATATAAAACTCAAGACTAGGAGATCTTTCAGGAGGTTGAATGTTGAGGTTATTTTCGATGTTAGATAGGCGAACATCAAGATCAAGAAATTGATCAACCATGTATTAATCAATAGATTGCTGCCACTCATAAATCTCCTCAAAGTGTGTTCTTTGTGCTAGACTCATATCCTCTAATTGCTTAGATACTCTAGCAAAATGTTCTTCCATGGAAAGTGAAGAGGATGAGGGCATGGTTGATGGACCAGCATAAAAAGGAGAAGCAACGCTAATTGGTTCTGCCATATGAGTATCCAAGTCATCATTTTCATCTTCATCAAGATGGTCATCATCTTTGTGGATGAGAACTCTTCCTTTGGTAATGAATCCCATCTGACGAAAGGTAGTATCTCCAATTTCCGAGCCAACAGCTTGAATGGCTTGAACAAGTTCTCCTTCAACATTAACACCTTTGTACTCCAAAATTCTAGAAATAAGAAGAGCATAGGGAAATTGATAGGAATGAGATTTCTTAGCTTTTACCATTATGTCAGCGATGAGAGCAGGCCAATCGATGTGTATGTGATTTAGGATCCCATACAGAAGAAGCAGATCCTGCTCAGAGCGTTGAGCATGGTTGGTTTCTCTAGGACATAGTATCCAGACAATCAAGTAGTGAATAATCCTTTCTTCAACCTTGAAACCACCAATAAGCAATTGCCTTCGGTTGGTCTGCTGTTCAAGATGACGCAAGAAGGATTGGAAAGCCAACAACCTATTGAAATCTTGAAGTCCTAGATGAACTTTTACAGCATCATCCCAGATGGTAAGTTGGGCAACGTTGGTCCATACATCATCATCTAAAATTATGTGGACACCCTTCACCTTAGTGGATATAATCTCATCTTGATATCTCAATTTGAAGTAGAAAACTCTTATGAGATCGGGATAAATGCAACCTTTTTGCTCCACCAGATGCGTGAGTCCTTGACCAGCAAAAAGATCTAGAAATTGAAATCCATAGAAACGAAAAAAGTTAAGGCGAATATACTTTACTGCCATGATTCTCCTTTCTTTCCAAGAATTAACATAGTCTGCATGTTTTCCCTGATCTGAAATCCACCCTTCAAGTTGTAGGACATGGTTGAGAGGAAGAAGATGCTCCAACAGCTCTGTGGCGATGTCTTCTTGAATCAGCCATGTAGAAAGTTTGAAGGAGTGAGACTTTGAGAAAGTGAAGAGAAATGAAGAGAATTTTGGCTCTAGATTTGATTTCAGTAGTTTCTGGATGCAAAGAAGTGTCTAATAATCGATTATAGGGGGCTATTTATAAGAAAAATAGAAAAACTAGTCGTTTATGGTCGTTTATAGCCGTTATGGGACGCTCCAACGACTCTATTTTTGAATCTGTCAGCGTGATAATCGATTATGGCTCGTGATAATCGATTATCTGTTCAAGAGTCACTGCCCAGAAATTGCATGATAATCGATTATGCCTGATGATAATCGATTATCTGTTCAAAATTTCCCAGATTTAAGTTTTGAGTTTGAATAATCGATTATTGCCTTGTGATAATCGATTATAAAGCGTTAATTCTACGAAAATGTAAAAATTTTCATAATCTTTGATCCTAAGACATATCTAATACTCCTAATTCTCTTCTAAGCTCAAAAAATCTATCCATAGATAGTGCCTTGGTGAAAATATCAGCTAATTGATGCAAGGTATCAATATATCAATTTGACAATCCCTCTTTTGAATATGATCTCTTAAGAAATGATGTCTAATTTCAATGTGCTTAGTTCTTGAATGCATTATGGGGTTCTTAGTCAGATTTATAGCACTAGNATTATCACATTTTAAAGGAATATTATCAAGGAAGATATCAAAGTCTTCTAGTTGCGGTTTCATCCACAAAATTTGGGCACAACAATTGCCAACTGCAATATATTCAGCTTCAGTGATAGACAAAGCTACACACGCTTGTTTCTTTGAGTGCCAAGACACTAAAGAACAACCTAGAAAATGACAGGTTCCACTAGTACTTTTTCTATCAATTTTACAACCACCATAATCTGCATCAGAGTAACCTATTAAACTAGGTGAAGCATTAGAGGGATACCAAAGTCCAAAAGAAGTGGTTCCCTTAAGGTATTTTAAGATTCTCTTAACAGCAATCAAATGAGATTATTTAGGATTATCTGGTCTACTAGCAGTTAAGTACAACAAAGATCCTATCATGCCTCTAAACATAGTTTCGTTTACTCCTTTTCCAGATTCATCCTTATCTAAATAGCATGAAGTACCCATAGGTGTATTGGCTTCTTTGCAAGTATCCATACTGAATTTCTTAAGAATTTCTCTACAGTATTTTGTTTGGGAGATGAAAATACCTTCGTTCATTTGTTTTATCTGTAGTCCTAAGAAGAAATTTAGCTCACCCATCATAGACATCTCAAACTCTCCTTGCATTATTTTTGCAAATTCTTCACATAAAGAGTCATCAGTTGACCCAAATATAATATCATCTACATAAACTTGCACAATCAAAATGTGTTTGCCTACTTTCTTAATGAATAAAGTTGAATCAACCTTTCCTCTAGAAAAATCATTATCAATTAAGAAGGTACTAAGTCTTTCATACCAAGACCTAGGTGCCTGTTTAAGACCATACAGGGCATTTTTCAACTTATAAACATGATCAGGAAATCTGAAATCCTCAAAACTAGGAGGTTGACTAACATATACCTCTTCTTTTATAAATCCATTTAAAAAAAGCACTTTTCACATCCATTTGATACAGTTTAAATTTCATCAAAGATGCATATGCAAGTAATAATCTAATTGCTTCTAACCTGACTATCGGTGTATATGTTTCATCATAATATATACCTTCCTCTTTACAGTAGCCCTTTGCAACTAGCCTTGCTTTGTTCTTAGTGATGTTTCCATCCTCATAAAGCTTGTTCCTGAATACCCATTTGGTTCCTATGACTTGATAATTATCTTGCTTCGGAATAAGTTCCCAGACTTCATTCCTTTCAAATTGGTTTAGCTTTTCTTGCATAGCAACACACCACTTATCATTTTGAAGAGCTTCCTTTATGTTCTTGGGTTCTATCTAAGACACAAAAGCTACAGTTAGACAAAAATTATTAAGATTGTGTCTAGTAGTTACCCCTTTTGATATATCTCTTATGATGTTGTCCAAAGATAGTCCTCTTGGTTGCTGATAACTTTTAGGATCAACAGCTTGAGGTGTTTCTTGAAGTTCCGGAGGATAGTTCTCATTTAGGTACATCTCTTCAAGAGCTTCCCTTAAATAATCCTCATCACCTGCAATAGGTTTATTTGACTCAAGAGGGTTTACCTCAAGGTCCACAATCTCATCAAAGACAACATGCATTGATTCTTTAATTATCAAAGTTCTTCTATTGAATACTCTATATGCTTTACTAGTCAAAGAATATCCTAGAAAAATTGCTTCATCAGATTTTGCATCAAATTTACCGAGATTATCTTTACCATTATTCAAGACAAAGCATTTGCATCCAAATATTTTCAAGTGAGATACATTTGGTTTTCTACCATTCAACAGTTCATATGGAGTTAATTTCAGAATTGGCCTAATAAGCATCTTGTTTAACACATAACAAGCAGTACTTACTACATCAACCCAAAAATATTTTGGCACATTAGATTCATTCATAAGCGTTCTAGCTAATTCTTCTATTGATTTATTTTTCCTTTCAACAACACCATTCTGTTGGGGAGTTCTAGGAGCTGAAAAGTTATGTGCAATGCCATATTCTTCACAAATTTTTTCAAAAGATTCATTTTCAAATTCACCACCGTGATCACTTCTCAAAGTTTTGATTTTCAAATCTTTCTCATTTTGAATACGTTTAGCAAAAGATTTAAAAGCTTTGAAAGCTTCACTTTTCAAAGTTAAAAAGAAAGTCCAAGTAAATCTAGAATAATCATCAACAATTACAAGAGCATAGTAATTTCCAACAAAACTTTTAATTCTAGATGGTCCAAATAAGTCCATATGCAATAATTCTAAAGGCTTTGAAGTAGACATCATGCTTTTGGATGAAAACGAAGATTTGGTTTGTTTACCTTTTTGACATGCAGTGCATAATTTGTCTTTCTCAAATTTTAGTTTAGGCAANATCCAATCACAAGATCTTTTGAAATCAATTTATTCAAATGTTGCATATGAATATGTGCAGCTCTTTTATGCCATAGCCAAGGATTTTCTTCTTTAACAACTAAGCATGTTATACTATGACTAAATGCACTTTCAATATCAATCAGATATCTATTGTTATGCCTAACACCTTGCAAAGAAATATCAGCAGAATCTTTAAAGTAAACAGTACATTTATCACTTTCAAAAGTTACCTTGAGACCTTTTTCGCACAATTGAATTATGCTTAGGAAGTTATGCTTGAGGCCTTCAACATATAGGACATCTCTTATAGTCAATGTGTTTCCTCCTCCAATGTCTCCGGTACCCATGATTCTACCTTTGTTATTGTCCCCATAAGTTACAAATCCTTGCTTTTTCTTCTCAAAAGAGATGAACNTTTTCTTGTCACCAGTCATGTGTCTTGAGCAACCACTGTCAAGATACCACAATGACTTCTTTGACTTAATTGATTCCTACAAAACAAATTAGCAAGAATTTTAGGTCCCCAATCTCAATATGGGTCCTTGGGTTAGTTCATGCAAGTATATATTATTTCACAACTTTAACCCATGCATATTTACCACTTGGAACACCAAAATGTTTAATGTTGCATTTGTTTGATGTATGTCCATGTTTCATACAGTAAAAACAACAAATATTACTTACTTTATTTTTAACAAAAATCCCTTTTTGAACCCAAACTCTACGAGTTCTTCTTACTTTGGACTTATAATTTTGATGTGTATGTTTCTATTTTTAACATTGCTTTTATTAAAGTTTGTCTTAGCATGTGAATTAGTCTTGGTTGCCTTTGCAAGTAAGTTTTCAAGTATGTCAATATCAAACATATGACTCTTACAAGACTAGCATTCAGCAAGTTCAACAGTAACATTTGCATCAGACAATTTTGTTTCTAAAGTACTAACTTTATTTCTTAAAATAACTTCATCATCAAACAATTTATCATATTTCAATTTCAATTCACTGTGCTCGTTTTTTAGCTTTTTATGTGCAACATCAAGTTTTTCAGATTCATTCATCAATTCAAAGAAGGCCTTTTGCAAGTCTAATTCACTAGATTCAAAGATGGAATCACTTACTTGGCTTCCAGTATCTTCTGAGTCAACCACTAGACAAATATTAGCTTCCTCATCTGAATCACTTGAGCTTGTTGAGCTGGAAGCATTGTCCTCCAAAGCTATGTAAGCTTTCTTTTTCTTCTGAAACTTTCTTTCTTTCTTTTCTTCACTTTTCTTGTTCTTTGGACACTCAATTTTCATGTGTCCTCTTTCTCCACATCCATATCATTTTATACTTGAAGGAGATTCTTGACTTTCTCTCCTCTCTTTACCAAAATTTGTCATTTCCTTTTGTCTTCATAAACTTGGCAAATTTCTTTATCATGAGGATCATGTTCTCCTCATCAACATCTGAATCATCATCTTCAATCCTCTTAGAACTCTTTCCTTTAGAGATCTCGGACTTGAAGGCCAGTGTCTTTCTCTTGCCTTGATCTTCTTCAGCAGTTAATCTCCTCAACTCAAGCTCATGCTCACTGAGCTTTCCAAACAGTATTGGCATCGTCATTTGAGTGAGATTCTGAGACTCCGAGATGGCAGTCACCTTTGGTTGCCAAGACCTGTTAATGATTTCAAAATTTTTACATTTAATTCATCAGTATCAAAAGTCTTACCCAATCCTATTAAGAGGTTCACAATGTGAGTGAAACGCTTTTGAACATCAAAAATTGTTTCTCCAGGTTGCATTCTGAGCATCTCATATTCCTGAATGAGGGTGTTTTTCCTTGCACGTTTCACGTCCTCTGTTCCTTCATGAGTGACTCTGAGAACTTCCCACATTTCCTGTGCTGTCTTACACACTGAAATTCTATAAAACTCATCAAGTACAACAGCAGATGAAATAATATTACGAGCTTTAATATCAAACTGAGCTCGTCTATTTTCTTCAGCAGTCCAATTAAAATATGGTTTTTCTACCTCTACACCATCAACTGTGCTTTTAGGAATAAAAGGACCATTTTGTACAACTTTCTAGATGCCTTTGTCAACAGGCCCCATAAAAATTTCCATTATGACTTTCCAGAACGCATAGTTATCACCAGTAAAAAGTGGTGGTCTGTTAATAGAAGCACCCTCGGCATATACAAGGTTTTGGTTGTGACCGGCCATTTTCACAAATTTTGAAAAACTATCAAAGCAAGCTCTGATACCAATTGTCGGTATCGGAGGGGGTATGATAACGGTGAGTATAACGCAGCGGAATAAAACTAAGAGTCGTAGAAAGCGTGTTCGGTCACTTTTTAAATTAAAATGATCTGTTTTAGAAAAACAATTTTCTTTTAGAAAATTTATCGAACAGTTTGTGTGCAAATAAAAATAACAAGTGCAGGGAGTAGAAAAATCACACAAGTATTTTTATACTGGTTCGATTCAACAGAATCTACGTCCAATCGTTAATCACTATAAAAAGTGATTAACAATTTCACTAAGAAAAGGGTTTTACAGATTACAACAGTAATGAATAAATGGTAAGATTAAACCTTCCTTCGACGAACGAACCGGAAGAAGAACACTCTGCCAACTCGAAGGGAACCGCTCCGACTATTGACAAACGATACGCGAGCTTCTCCTATTCACGAGACCAGGCAGAGCACCTTGCTAACTCGAAGAGAGTTTTCTCCGACTATCAACACACGAAACGCGAGCCTCTCCTGTTCACAAGACTAAGCAAGGGAACTTTGAACAAGCTTCTGAGAACTTCCTCTGACAAACAATATTTTGCTAAGCTTCAGTTCAAAAACGTTGCTGCAAAACTTCACAGAATCTCTACATATAGCCATCTGCTCTGAATATCAAAGGTCAAGTTCCAACTACCACAAATAATCGATTATTGTAAGTGATAATCGATTATTCAAGTCCGTTACAGGATTTTCAAAATGTGATAACCGATTATATGAGGTGATAATCGATTATTCCTGAATGACTTGTGATAATCGATTATTGCTTATTCATAATTGATTATTGCAGTTAAAAATGAAAGTTTTACAAAGTTTATAAGACTTTCCTACTACATTTAATTTCTACAAATTGCTTTTAAATAATTCTAAACTCTTCTTCAATTAAAGCTTCTTGCAACATCATCAAAACAATTGTCTTTAAGACTTACCAATACTCCTTATTGGTAACACTAGTAAACTATAGCAACTTCAATATTGCTAAGATAGTAGCCAAAAAAATAGAAAGAGTAAATTCAACACTAAGTCATCTCCCAACGAACACGGAATTGATTCTTAACGAATTAGTTCTTATAAAAGCTTTATAAAAGGGGTTAGTAAAATAATAAAGAAGATAAAGATAAAGAAAAGATTATAGAACAAAGTAACAAAAGATAGAAAGAAAGAAATTTATAAAGAGATTTAAAAAGATAAAAAAAATATAAAGAAAATAGGTTGATTTCACTGCTTTTTCAAAATAGGATTCATCATTGGTTATTATCAAAGCCCTTTTGATAGAAAAAATAGAGAAAATTACAAGATTCAATTCTTGCTGCTTGTTTCCTCCTTTTGGTAGTAAAATAAAGTCCTGAAATTACTAAATTTTGCTCAAGAGTGCGCAAAAGGATATGTGTGGGGGTGTGGTGGTTTAGCCTTTAATATTAGATTCTTAATTGGTTTTTGTAATTTAATAGAATATTTTAATTACGATTTGTTATAATTTGGTTTATTTAGCATGAGATACAAAAACATGTTAAAAATAACTTTTCAGTTGCATAAATATTTTTGGATATTTTGACGTCTGTTAGTGCAGCTGCAGATAAGTTGAGCTCATTGAGGTGTGGAAATAAATTGGTTAAAGTTTCATGACACCTAAAAGATAAATCCAAGAGTAGCAAATAATCAAGACCACAAGAAGTCAATCCAAGCATAGCATGAAAAAGTGAAGAAATTTGGCTAAGCTAAGAGGAGGGAACAAGCAACAAGATTTGGATCTTACAATTTTCTCTATTTTTTCTACCAAATGGGCTTTAATAACCAATGATGAATCCTATTTTGAAAAAGCATTAAAATCAACCTATTTTCTTTCTTTCTATCTTTTGTTATTTTGTTCTTTAATCTTTTCTTTATTTTTATCTTCTTTATTATTTTACTAACCCCTTTTGTATAACTTTTATAACAACTAATTTGTTAAGAATCAATTCCTTGTTCGTTGGGAGATGACTTAGGGTTGAATTTACCTTTCCTATTTTGTTGGCTACTATCTTAGCAATATTGAATTTGCTATAGTTTAGTAGTATTAATTTGATCACGTTAATGAGACAACGTATCAATCATCTATGCCATCACCAAATTTCCTTTTTGTTTTTATTGTGTATGTGTTCATTCGCAAGACAAACCACGCTTCTTTATGAGTTTGTTGTGAGACATTTTCAAGATAATACAATCATTCTCTCTCTCCCTCTCTCTCTCTACAAGTGTCAATCTTCTCCTTGAAATGAATGTTCTGAAAAAGACAATGGGATAGGTAAAAAAAGACAACACAAGAATGTGATTTAGTTAACTTGTCAATGGAGAGAATATTACAATTCAATGTAGGAACAAATAAAAGATTAGGAATCGATAAGGAGGGTGAGAGAGATATAGTACCTACATCTTCAATAGGAGATGAGACCCCATTGACATTAATAATAACAGTTTTAGAACAATTAGTGGAAAATTAGTATATCTATGAAGATCACAAGTCATATGATTAGTAGCACCTGAATCAATTATCCAATCACTATCTCTAGTAATAACAAAAATATTAAGAGCAGAGCTAGATATATCTGACTTGATCACAAATCCGACAACAGTAGAAATATAGATCTTGGTAGCAACTTCTACCTTGGTATTGGGCGTAGTTTTGCCTTTTGGTTGCCAATCCAAATAACTATGGAGTTTGAAATATGTCTCCATGACATGATTATGCCTATTGCAGTAGGTACACATGCAAATTCCTTTCTTAGGAAACTTCTTAACAATAAAGGAAGTCCCCATAGTAGACTCACTATCAAGCATGGCCTCTTGGTGGTTTGCTTCGACACAAAGAGTTGCATAAATGAATAGAACATTTGGAAGGGGAGTGGTAACAAGGATACGACCACGAACTGCATCCAAATGTGTGTCTAGACCAACAAAAAAAAACATAAACTCGTTGAGAATTAATCATGTTGATATACTTCTCAACATCTTTAGGACATTACATGGTACAATTCGTGATAGTATCATACTTTAGTCATAATCTTTGTAATTTACCAAAATATGTAATAACACATCGCTGAGTATAGATTACCTCACGATATAATTGATATGATCAAGACACATCCTGGTTGACTGAATATGTTTGCTCCATAGTGTCCTAGATGTCCTTTGTTGTAACTAAGCGAATAAAGAGGGATCTGATTTCTTTCGTCATGGATTCCAAAAGCCAAGACTTGACTAAGTATTTATATTAATAATAATATAATTTAGAAGTTTCATATCCAAATTGTCAACAAAAAAAGAAAAAGCGAAATTCATATTAAAATCAAACTAAAATCTATTACATGTTAATGGATGACAAATATTTTCCTTGGTCATCTTTGACTCTCTTCTTCCTTCTAAACCAAAAATTGTGATTCACATTGCACTTGTTTTGAGTGCTTATTTATTTAAAAGTAATTGATTTGTTTTATCAACCATAATTTATGTTTTGTAAAAAAATCTAAAATTAGAATTATATAAATACCTTGGTATATTTATTGATAAGAAGTCATAAGAGTAACTAGGAAGAAATTCCAATCACATATTTATATTAGTAGAAAAAAATAAGATTTTATGAAGACTTAATATAATTGGTGAAATTTACCTATTATAATAAGTTCATCAGTGATATTTTTATAATAAAAGTAATAATAAAAAGAAATATGTCTTAATAAATTAAACTGTGACATTTTTATAAATAATGTAAGATTTATTATGATTGGTAAATAAAATTGAAATTATAGTATAAAATTATTATAACAGGTAGAGGAATATTAGTCATAGTATCTACAAATCCCTATTATCATTTGTTCATTTCACACTCCACGTCCACACACATTTCTCTTTCTCCAGAACCAAGCAAGTAGTTCTATTTTATCAAATGCTTAAGTTGTTGCCATAGACATGATTCTGGTGCTTATTAAGTCACTTTTATACTATACATAAAAGCACCTATATTTTATATTTCTATTTATAAACTTAGTTTTTTATGTTTAGAACTGAGATTGTCTGAACTTTTTTAATGTAAGAAAAAAATCAAAACCTAATAATATTATAATTCAATTAAATTAAATTAGATGTTAATGTTTTAATTAAGATACTTTATTAGACTGCTTGAATCAATAATACCGGTCAAAAGAAAAAAACTAAAAAATAAATAAATCAATCAAAACAAAATTGTAAATACTAGAGCTGTCAAAACGGGTAATCCGGTTCGATTCGGCCCGGCCCACCATGGGTTGGTCACTTAGTGAGTCAACCCAATCCGGCTCATTTATTAGCGAGTCAAAATAATTTGAACCCAGTTCGACCCACCACAGGTTGGTGGGTAAACGGGTTGGCTCACTAACCCATTTAATTAGAGTTTTTCTGAAATAAAAAAAAAAAAAACTTTTTATATTCAAATTTAAACAAATTTCACTCTCAAAAAAATGATGTTAAACTGAAGACAATTCAAAATAATAATAAAAAGTACAATATAATCCAAATGTCATCCGAAAACAAACACAAAAAACATACAAAAAAACCTGCTCCTTGAAGAATTTTAGTGAAGAAGTGAGAGTGACAACACCGTAAATGAGAGCAAGTTCCATGAGAGTGACTTGTGAGAACAGAGGTTACTTTTTTGGTATAAACAGTGAGTGAAGAGAGTATTTTATTTTTTAGGGTTTCATAAATAAAATAATAAATTAAAAAAATAAAATTAGGTAGGTGGGTTGGCGGGCCAATCCGGCCCACCACGGGTTCAACCCGCATGAGCCGGGTTTAAATAAGTCGGGTTGAAATCTAACCCGCATAAAAAAAATTCAATTTTTTCAAACCCAACCTGGCGCGAAGCCGTGATAAGCCGAGTTAGTTCGCGGATTGTGACCCATTTTGACGGCTTTAATAAATACACAATACATAATATATAATACATTGCAAATACATTATACATTCATAGCATGAATATAAATTTATTTTGTTAATAACAAAATAAAAAAATAAAAAAAGAAACGAAAATCATTTTTTTTTTTAAAATCAATCAACTCATATTTTTCAATATCTTTATTATGATAATACAAGAAATAGTGCTCGGACGCATTAGGTCCGATTGTCATACATGGTTTCCCTTCGGTCCAATTTCTCTAAAAATTTCAAAATAAATAAATAAAACTTTCAGGAAAAAAAATTGAAATCATATTTTCCAAGATTTTTCTTTATTCTTTATAGGAGTAGCTCCTTCCTACACCTTCTCAAATTCTTTTAATTTCAATTTTATCGTTAGGTTAAAATCATTTTACTTTTATCATTTAAAAATTTTAATTAATTTGAAAATCCTATTTCTACTCATTTATGTTTATGGAAAGCTACACACCACCCATCTCTCAGAGATTCCACTCTCTTTTCCTATTTCCGTTTTTCTCCCATTTCCGTTTCACTTCATGTTCTTGTTGTCTTTTCAGCCTTACATCAGACGGTGAATAGACATTGAAAATCACAATTAGGGTGTTTTCTTTCTGGCATCTCCCTTTCACATACAAAAAACCACTATTCTTATTCTCCTTTTTCACAAAGAAAAGTATCCATTCGGCAAATAGTTAAAATTCCCCTGCACCATTTTCAGTTGGCATATGTTTCATTCTAAATCATTATTGCCCAATAGTGCGTAGCACATCTCTTCATTGACTATTTATCATTATGGTTTTCCTCGAGTCCAGTTTTTCTGAATTTCTTTAAAGAAAAGAGAGGTAAAATGATTTTTTTAACATGTTTTCAAATTCATGATTTTCTTATTTGGATATTGTAGAAATGATTTGAACATTCTTTGTGTTGTGATTATTAAAGTAAAAAATAGCATGTAAATAAACTTCTTTTATTGATATTTTTCAAATTCTCGTGAATGATTTACATATCCATAATGAAAATAAAATTTTGAAAAGAAAATGAAAAAAAAATCCAAATTCTTTTCTTAAGATTTTTCACTATGATAAAAAAAAAGTTTTCATGCCCATTTGGTCCAACTGCCACCCTTGAGGCTATTTTCTTCCGTAAAAGGTAAATGAATTGAAAAAAATATAAAAATATTTCTAAAATATTTCATAATTTTCACATTTCATCACATTTTTCTAAAATCAGCCAATCAATTCTAAGAAAAATAATAAAAACATTTGTTTTTCTAACTTTTTTTAAGTCGGACTTGAATATCTCAATCCATGTAAACCTTTTAAATTTAGCTCATTTGACGTTGAAGCCCAATTCAACCTTCTTTTTAAGTTTAAAAAAGATAAATCAAAATTTAAAATTAATTATTTGAAATTTTCATTATTTTTCATATTGATTGTACAAACCTTAGTTTTGTGTGGATTATCAAAGCCTAATTCCCACATTGGATTCCAAACTCAGTTTTGACAGTGGCCTCAAAACCCAACTTTCATACTGACCGTCAAATCCCAATTCCAACATTGACCACCAAATTCAATTTCTACACTAGTCAACAAGGCCAATTTTTACATTGGTCATCAAATCCTAGATCTTGCAAAAGGCCTCAGGCCCCAATTCCCACATTCACTCATAAGCCAGATTTATACATTGTCCTTCAAAACTCAATTCCGACACCGACCTCCAAGTTCAATTTCTACATTAGCCCATAAACCAAATTCCCACATTGATTCATAAGCTCAATTACATCATTGTCCTTCAAAACTCAATGTGCACACCTCAATAACAACAACAACTACAAACTTCTTAAGAAGTTTGAGTATTATGATTTCAAACCTATGAGTACCCCTTATGATGCTAACTCTAAATTAATAAAAAATAAAGGAGAATAATTATCTTAGCCTCAGTATGCCCAAATAATTGGGAGCTTATTGCACTTTATGAGCTTTTCTAGACTTGATATTGCTTATGCAGTAAGTAGACTGAGTAGGGACACGCAATATCCAAATCAAGAACATTGAAGAGCACTTTTCAGGCTTATAAGATACTTAACAGGTTCGATGGATTATGCCATTGAATATAGTGGATTTTCCGCTGTCCTAAAAGGGCACAATGATGCTAACTGGATCTCTGATTCAGATGAGACAAAATCCACTATTGGTTATGTATTCACACTTGGGGGTGGTGTGTAAGACCCGAAATAAATACAATAAATTATTTTCTCCCAAGAGAGTTATTCCAAAATAAAGATGAATCTTATGGAATTTAATATTTCTGCTGTCTATGATGAAATTATGATTGATAATTGCATTTTATTCACTAATTTAAAGTTTTCTTAAATATATAAATGAACAGAAATTTAAATACAAAATTGAATGATTTTATCCGTGAAAGATAAATAATTTCTTAATCTAAAATTTTATAAATAACTAAATACATAAAAATAATATTACGTTAATTAAAAAGATTAAGAGTGATGTATATTTTTAAATTTAAATATTAAAATTGTGATGAAATTTTTTTTATACGAGTGAATTAAAATGGCTACAATTTTTGGTATTTTTTGTATTGAAATAATTGAATAAAAAATTTTATTCCCTCTGTTACCTTAATAGAAAATGCTATAATTTTCTATCGTTCAGATTGTTTCTCAGTCGAATACACTAATAATTCAGTCGACTGTATTATTACAGTTATAACATACAGTCAACATAGTAGCTCTCAGTCAACAACAAACAACACACATTTAATACAGTTGAGCAAGTCATCAATGCTTAACTAACTTTTAAAAATATAGCCGTTGGAGCACAATAGCATAACAGAATTCCAAAACAGATTAAAATCACAATCGAATGTACACTGGACAATGCCGACTGTTTCATGAAAAAACACTTTGAAATTCTTTTCAATTCAAAACGTCACAGAGCACTTATTCTCAAAATCTGTACAAAGGTTTTAGCATAGTCGAATCCAATACTAATGTAGTCGATTGTACTATAACTTTGTCACACAATTATAAGTTCATAAAAGTGCTTGTGATTTTTCACTTTGCAAAATGTGCAGTAACCTATATTTGATAAAGTATTTCACATTGCACATAAGCATATAAGCATGTTCCACAAATATATCAAACAATTAGCATAGGAACATACACCACAACACATCAAACATGTTCAGCAGATTTATCAAACAGTACAACATAAGAACATGTAAACCAGCAACATATGTACTGTTATTAAGCATAGTGTTGTCATCATCAAAAACTAGATTGATATAGAGTTTGTGTTGTCAATAATCTCAACAGTTCTTTGATGGGCGAAGAGCTGGAGACTGCCCGAAAGGACTTGGAGGCGACCCAAAAAGAAAATGAGAATTTCTCCCTTTTTCTGACAAAGGTTTTGAAGACTGCCGAAGACGATCGTGAAAAAGCCGCCACTACTTTGACTTAGGCGTGAAACCAAAACCATCAACTAAAGTTATCTAACGATGATCTAAAGCTAGATCTTCAAAAAGAAATCGTTCATAATAAAGGTTTTCTTAAGGAGAGGGACTCGATTGTCGCAAATCAGGAGAAATAGGTTGCTGAAAACAAATACTTGGGTGAGGAAATCCGCAATGAGTGTCTTCATGGATTTGAGCAAGGGATCGCCCAATGCCATCATTTCTTCGAAAATCCTTTGAATCATCCCGACTTTGATATTATGAAGATTGTGGTGGATGGGCAATTGGTAACCTTGACTCTCCCTGATGTTGTCGAAACCCTTGTTTCCACCAATCCTACCACCGATCCCCCCCCCCCCCCGTAATGTTCTTGCTGATGATGAACCTTAAGCCAATGAAAAGGTTATTGAAGATGAAGAAATTGTTGAGGATAATGCGTGACTTGTTTAAAGATTAGACTGTTTGTTTTGCTTAATTTTGACTAGTTGATCAATGCTCCTCTTGACCAGGATGGGCATGCTTTGTACTCATCCTTCGTTTTGATTGATCAATAGTACTGCTTTTGTCTCACCTCTTGTAAAAATAACATAGATACTTATGTTGGTTGACGAGTTCTTTTTTGAACTTCCTATGTTGAGCGTAGGCGTCTGAAGTTCTGTTTTGAACTTCTCTTCGAGCGGCGAATGGTAGAAGTTCTTTTTTGAACTTCCTACATTGAGCGGAGGCGTCTCAAGTTCCTTTTTGAACTTCTCTCCGAGCAGCGAATGGTAGGAGTTCTTTTGAGCATCCTACGTTGAGCGGAGGCGTCTGAAGTTCTTTTTTGAACATCTTTCAGAGCGGCGAATGGAAGGAGTTCTATTTTGAATTTCCTACGTTGAGCGGAGGTGTCTGAAGTTCTTTTTTGAACTTGTGTCCGAGCGACGAATGGTAGGAGTTCTTTTTTGAACTTCCTACGTTCAGCAGAGGCGTCCGAAGTTCTTGTTTGAACTTCTCTCTGAGCGGTGAATGGTAGGAGTTCTTTTTTGAACTTCCTACGTTGAGCGAAGGCGTCCAAAGTTCTTTTTTGAACTTCTCTTTGAGCGGCGAATGGTAGGAGTTCTTTTTTGAATTTCCTACGTTGAGTGGAGGTGTCCGAAGTTCTTTTTTGAACTTCTCTACAAGTAGTGAATGGTAGGAGTTCCTACGTTGAGAGGAGGTGTTTGAAGTTCTTTTTTGAACTTCCTACGTTGAGCGAAGGTGTTTGAAGTTCTTTTTTGAACTTCTCTCCGAGCGGCGAATGGTAGGAGTTCTTTTTTGAACTTGGTACGTTGAGCAGAGGCCTCTGAACTTCTTTTTTGAACTTCTCTCAAAGCGGCGAATGACAAGATTTCTTTTTTGAATTTCTCTAAGAGCGGCGAATGGCAGGAGTTCTTTTTTGAACTTCCTACGTTGAGCGGAGGCGTCTGAAGTTCTTTTTTGAACTTCTTTCCGAACGACGAATGGTGGGAGTTCTTTTTTGAACTTCCTACATATAGCAGAGGCGTATGGAGTTCTGTTTTGAACTTCTTTCCGAGAAACGAATGCTAGGAGTTCTTTTTTTAACTTCCTATGTTGAGCGGAGGCGCTTGAAGTTCTTTTGTGTACTTCTCTCTGAGCGGCGAATGGTAGGAGTTCTTTTTTGAACTTCCTACGTTGAGCAAAGGTGTCTGAAGTTCTTTTTTTAACTTCTTTCCGAGCGGCAAATGGTAGGGGTTCTTTTTGAACTCCCTACGCTGAATGTTTTGCAGTACACAGATAAAAAATTATTCAAATGCCTAATATTATTTATTAATTGAACATTGAAATACATTGAACACTTAATTGAAATAAAACTTTAAATGAGGAGCGTTCCAAGTGTGGGGTATGGCTTTGCCAGTTGGATGCTCTAAGCGATAGGCTCCATTGTTGAGATTGTCCATGACTCTGAATTGTCCTTCCCAATTGGCAGTAAGGTTTCCATGGGTTCGGTCTTTCCGGGCGTCCACTATTTTGTTCCATACTAAATCGCTCTCTACGAACTGTCTTAGCAGAACCTTTGTATTGTACCTTCGAACTACTAACCTTTTTTGAGCTTCCGCCCTAATGACTGCTATTTCCCTCCTTTCTTGTAGAGTATCCAACTCTGATCGAAACTGCTTCTCATTTTGTGCCATGTCTTCTAGATTCCTTCTGATAGTCGACTCTTAGTCCTAATTTCAATCTTTCACTTTTTATATAAATCTTCTCACACTCATATTCTTCATACACATTCATTTCATTCACTCATACCTTTCTTATTCATCTAATTCGTCCCTATCATTCAACAAATCTTCTTCTATCCTTCTCCTTCATTCACACTCATATTTTTCACTCATACCCATCTCCTTTATTCACGTGCATTTCCTTCATCCACACTGATCTCTTTCATCCTCACAATTTCATTTATCCACACATTTCAACTCATTCTTCTTTTTCTTTCATGTTCATCTCCTTCCTCCATTCTAACTTTCTATTTGTATTTTATTTTGTTAAAGATCAAGGCGTTGTACAATAAAACTTATTTTAAGTATTTTCATTAATGTAAACCAAACTTACAAATTAAATTAATATTTAATATAGATTTTATTAAATAGATTTTAAAAGAGAAAACCATTGATATCGACTTAGTGATTTTCACTCTCATTCATAAAACCAAAGATACTTGATTTTACCACAACCTAGATTAATTCTCAGATGACACATTAGATTGTATTCAATCTTTAGTATTTTTTTAGATACAAGTAAAATTGGAAGTTTATGGATTAAAGAAAAAAAAAGGTAAATTGGAAAACGAATTTACATATCAAAATGGTAAAATTATAGAAAATGAAAACGAATCAACCCCAAGATTCAAGAACCAAAAGATCATTATATCACATTTCTCTAGAAGAATTTATCCAAAATTGAAGATTAATTGATTTAAATAATCAATTAAATCGGTTATACAAATTAAATTTCAATAAATATTCAATTTAGTTATTATTCAGCTGTTAAATCAAGATTCAATTAATTTCTAAATTGAATCCTAATGTCAATCGATATCAGCAAATTGAAATTAGAGAAAGAAGAACAAATTCGGAGCATAGAACAATCGATGCAAAACTTAATTTGACTTGTTTGATTTTGATTTCTTGATTATCATATATTCAAAATAAACTAAATTTTATATAAATGCGGGCCTAATCATAACTTTTAATCAAGTCCATAAGTTCAGTTACAAAAGTTTAAGATAATACACAGAATAAGCTAATATCTACAAAAATAAGTTATGGACAAAACAATGAGAAAAAGTTAGATGGGCTGAAAATACAAAACTAAACAAAATGTATAGTAAACCCAATTTATTACTATTGAAAGAAAATGATGTAAAATCTGAAAATAAGGTATATCAAAAGGGCAATCACTGTATAAAATATGTATGCAAAACGTGTCATTACTTTATTAATGCTAAACTGCTTTAATTAAAATTAATTTAAAAATTATTGATGAATTAGTGGATGCTATTTAGAGTCGGTCTTCAAAGTTCAATGCTAATTAATTAGCGTCTATGATTTTTGTGCTTGTTACATGTGTGCTTCAAATCTAACGCTATTGGATAATTAATGTTGCTCTTTACTTGTTAACATAAATTTTTTGCTGATATTAAATGTCTAGTTTCTTGTAGTGTTTATAGTTAGTCTTAAATTGATCAAAGTATACAATTAATTGCATGGTTTAAAGTTGAGGAGTTGTGTCTATTCATAAGTTATGTGATTGTTGCAATACCAATCTATTAAGGTTCGACCATTGTGTGATCACATATATTCTTGAGAGGATTTCAATCTATGAATTAGAAATAGACCATTCTTTTGTAAATTAGTTTTCAGGTTATCACCGATGATGACTTAAGGCAACACTAGGAGGAGACAAAATTAAATTAAAGGAATAAGAGGTGCTACATAAAGAAATTGAAGATCTCACTAACAAAGTACAAGAAGCCATGAAAGCTTAGGAGTTTTAAGATTTAAATGTCTAATCAACAAAGAATAGACACTGGCCATATAATGAAATTACATAATTTTAAACCACTTTTGATAGAGGTCATGGATGAACCACTATCGTCACATATTTATAAAAGATTTATGTAATAGATTCCTAAGATCTCTATTATGTTACAAGCCCATATGTTACAAGCCCATATGTTGGTGTTAGGTGGATGAGACAAGGTTCAACATGAGTATTTGTTGGAACTTTCATCCAATGGTTTAACAATGTAAGTAAAACAAAAGGTGTTTTTGATGAGGATAAAAACAAGATGATGATGACAACAAGTTCAAAGACATCAACATGAAGGCTTGTAATTATTGTAGCATATCACTGTAGTAAACTACTTTTTATAATCGATTATTACTATTCATAATCAATTATCAATAATCGATTACCAGATGTTGATAATCGATTATCACTAATCGTTACTAGCCATTTTAAGTCGTTATTAGTTATGTTTGTTTTTAGTGGATAATCGATTAGCACTATAGATAATCGATTATTCCAGTAAAATTTGGCTAAAAATAAATTTTTGGAGTTATTCATGGAAGGAGCCTATAAATAGAGTGTTGGGCTCTCATTTGCACATATAGAAGTTACAAAGGAGTTAGAGAAGTCTACGTGCACTTAAGAACTCTCTATAGTGTTGCAGCTTTGGAATTCAGTGACCAGAAGCGAGAACTTTCACAAGGGTTGTGTTTGAGTGTTATTGTAGTTGATGATTGAAGTTGTGTTCATGCTTCGTGAAGATTCGAAGGAAGTGTTCACCCCTTGGTGTATTGCGAGGAAGTGAGTTTTATCTCTTGTGGCTTCAAGAGAGGTGTAACCCTTGATGAGTTTTATAGAATTTTTGTTTGTAAAAGTGCATAGGAAATGTAGAAAATTTTAAGAGTAACTCATGAAGGCTCAAATGAAGTTAAGTGTGATCAAAAGATCTAGTCCAAAAATATACGATGTTCTAGATGAAACACTAGGAAACAATATATAATGCGTCGAACATTTTACACACATCGTCAATCATCTATCTAGTTTAGGTAAGAATTTTGATATGGAAGAGTTAAATATTAAAATTCTAAAATCTTTGAACAGGACATGACATCCAAAAGTCATGACCACCACAGAGTCATAAAATCTTGCAACCATGTATATGACAACTCTATTTTATAAATTAAGAGAGCATGACCTTGAACTTGAAAGGTTGAAAGAAGAAGAGAATAGAGGAATAAAAAGAAATATTTCTTTTAAGTCCGAAGTAGAAAAAGAGTAAAAGAAAAGTAGAAATGAAGACTCAGAAGAAGAAGAAAACTTGAGTCTCATAATCAAGAAGCTCAACAAGTTCATGAAATCCAAAGGAAATGAAAGATTCAAATATAAAGAGGAAAAATCAAGGATCTTCCATAAACTATAAACATTAATATCCTCCTTTTTTATGATGATCAACAATATGATTTAAAGATTTTTGTTATGCCCTGCAAGTACACAACTTAAACAAAAAAGAAGCATAAGACAGACTTTGAAAAAATAATGCAAATTTGAAATTTTACAAATTTGAAATTTGAAACTTTAAACTTTTTCTTCCCCTTTTTCATCATAATAAAAAAAATGCTCATTTGGTTATCTCCCCCCTAAGTGAGTTAACTTAAACAACATTTAAACTTCCCCTAAATTAGATACCTGAAGGAAGACAAAAAGATAAATAGTTCATCAAAGATATTACTTTTGACAATCCATACATTACCAAATGTTGGTGTAGATATTTACTTTTGAGCATAAAAAAGATTCTTCCTTAATTTTGAAATAATTTTCAAAACATAAAAATAATATTTTGGTCGCAAAAATACTTATTTGGGTCAAAATATTTTATATTTTCCATTAGTAAAAGAAAAAAATTTTATTCTACATTTATTAGAAGTATCTCCCTTTTGCATACAATAAAAACATGTTACACAATTTTTGTAGTAAAAATGCTGACAAAATCTTAAACCGCAATTTCTTGAGGCGTGTAAATTCGCTGTGTTTAAGGACTTATCCACAGTGTATTGCGCAAGTTCCCCATGATACAACAGGAACTTCTCAAAATATTCGAGGATCACAAAACTAGCAAGAAACTATGTACGAGTATATACTCAGGATATGAGATTTAGAAAGAAAAAAGGAGGAGAAATTTTTTTTTAAAGAAAAAGTAGAGATTGGAAAATGTTTTGTGCTCCTCTTGGAATGGAATGGGTTCCTACATTTATAGGAAATGTAAAGGATCGTTGCAACAATAGAAAATGGCTGTTAACATCAAAACGTTGGCCAAAAGCAAAAGTTAATGTTGCAAAATTTTCTTTTGCAATATTATAATAATATTAACGTTACAAATGAACGTTACAAATACACAACTTTCTATTGCAATAAAATATAATATTTTACAACAATCCCCTACATATTACAAAAGAAAGTTGGAAGAAAAGTGTTTTGATCCAAACAGTTCTGTCTCAAAAATGATTTCTCATTTTGCATGTAATCCTTTTAAAAACATGTCCTTTTCTTGAAAACTTTGAAAATGAAAAGCAATAGCACAAATCTTGGTTCTAATGGATAATCAGAGATTAAAAGAAAGATAAGAGAATTTATATCCCGAGTCTCATAAGGTGTAGTGCATCTGATCTGGTATAGCAAACTATATGAACCAGTCTTAATTAGATCGAGAAACTTAACACACAGTGTAATTGGTATAGCAAGCTATATGAACCAAAAACACTTGACATGTGTTAGAGGTTTATCAATCACAAAACACCCCACAATTCTTGCTATTATCATTGTGTTACGATAAAATAGGCCACGCGCGTGCCCGATATTCATAAGTGCTCTAGAGATCATGCCAATGTCTCATGCAAGCGGCCCCACTTGACAATCATATAGGTGATTTCATTAAGTGTATGCTGCAAATCGTACACCACCCATAAGGGATATGTAAATCATTAAAAACTTTTTTAAAACAAATTCTATCACCATATAGAATTTTAATGACAAAGTTTAACCTCTCATAATGCAGTCTCTAGCACTTTCACGCACACCATAGGAATGGACATATTTGATTTAAAATCAAATTAGTGCTATCAGAACTAACAAGTAACTTGTTTTTACCCATATGAACCTTATTCATGGGATTTTCAATCACAAAGGTTAGGTTACCATCACTTGTTTGTTTGCAAGTGGCTCAAGTCTCATTCCCCTCAATGTTTCTAAGATCATATTTCTTCCCAAGTGTTTTGTTAGAGGATCTGCTAGATTTTGTTCTGACTTCACATAATAAATGAAAATAGTTCCACTCTTTAGCAGCAGCTTCACCAAATTATGTCTCAATTGTATATGTCTATTTTTTCCATTGTAATTCTTCTTTTTAGCTATAGCTATTGTCGATTGGCAATCACAGTGTATTGACACTGATGGGGTTGGTTTTATTCCTAGTGGAATGTTTGCTAAGAAGTTTTTCAACCACCCAGCCTTACTACTAGTCATCTCAAGAGCGACAATCTCAGATTCAATTGTTGATCTTACAATAATTGTTTGTCTGGCTGATCTCCGTGTAATCGCACCATGTAACACCCCTTCTCAAAGTGTCACAGAAAATTTTTTGAAACTATACGTTTACATTTAAAACCATAACATTTATTAATATTGCACAATGAGAATTTCAAAGTTTTCAAGAGTAATTATTGGACTACAAACCGAATCTTAAAAGTAGTTTAAAATTACAAACCACAACGTTTCATAATTTAAAATACATATTTAAAAGTCCTAAAGAGTGTGTCCCAACGCATCCTTGCACTAAATGTCTTCAGTTTTACCTGAAACATCATCTACTCCCGTATAACATCACGAGTTATACGATCATCGTAGCCACAAAAGTAGGATGAGCTAACCGAATACAAAAAAGCATAAGTTACAGATAAACTTACTTAAAAACTTTGAATATTTAATAATATTATTATGGTAATAATAAGATCATACTACCTTCACGTGTACTTCAAAAACTACTCACTTCTCATTTCTCACACGTAACTATTGGATTCATCTTAGTTTTTACACACCTGATAAGTATATACCAAAACCGGTCCCTCATATGGATCGCGGATAAGAGTCGTCCTCCGCACACCGGTTTGGACATATCTCCCTGGTTCTTCAAGGACTTACGAGTAAAAACATTGGTGAGTAACATCCATTCACCAAACACAATACTCAGCACAAGTCAGAAACCCTTAGCGAGACATTTGTATCCTCTTGAAAGAGGAAAAGTAACAGGACTCGAACCCACTTATCCCTTACATAGGGAAAAAGGAAATCATCATTTTTAAATACCAGGATAAAACATAATCACCCCAGTGCTACACAAAAATATTAGAGAATCAATAAGGGTTTTTCTATTATACTCAAAGATCTCAACATACGTCAATTTGAATTAAGTCTAAAAATACATTCAAAATGACTTGTTGTTTACTTTGACCTTTGTTCAATGTTTTATTCGTAATTTTCTTTACAGAATTCCGAATGAGTTGATTTTTGTTTTATTGGATTCTAGACTCAAAAATCTTTCTTTTAACACCGGACTCGTAATTTTTGGATCCCAGGATCAGCTGCAGTAAAAAGTTTAAAATAAACACTTTAATCACGTTTTTCTGTCTTTTTAGCAATGACCTTTGTTGATTGTTTTGCTGATAATGTTCTCTACATAACTCCAAATGAGATTATTCTTTTTGGATTGGAATGTAGACTTAAAAATCTTTCAAAGTAGTAATATTTCATAATTTTTGAAACACTAGACTAGTTGCAGTAACATTTTTAAAAATCAACGTTTTACTAAGAAATTTATATCAATTATGATGAAATAATTAAGAACACATTGAAATAAATTTATTCATTCAAAACAGACTTATACAAGGCTTGATAAAGAAGGGTTGTAATATTTATTTAAGCACATAGAGGGAAAGCAAGTGAAGTTGTAAATAATAGGTTTTTAAGGATAACAGGTCATGATAAGTGATTTGAAAAGACTAGAACATTTTGATGTGAGTAAAGAAAAAAAATGATTTTTATATGTTTAATCTGAATGGTCTTCGTAGGAAATAATTGATTTCAATAAACAAGTAGGATGACTTCTTACACAAAATTATAGATGCAAGAGAAAGTGAAAAGAAGTTTGTAGTCCTAGCATATGTCTCGAATATAGTTTCTATTATTAAAGAACCATTGAATAAATAAAAAGAAAATAGACAAAGTTGACAGTAAAAATGTACGAAGGAGGAATCAGATTTAATCTATGCTTTCAATAAATAATAAAAAATAAAATAAATAGAAAATGACAAGGTCCCTTTGGAGGAAAATAATTGACTTAATTATAAAAAATTCAACAACGGCTCCAAGGCATATTAAACTATTATAAATGCTTTTACCACTATAGAACATTATGACTTATGCATAGTTGTAAGGTCAAAAAGCCAGCAAATTGCCTCATAAAATATAAAAAAAATCCAATGAATGAAATATGGATGACAAAAAAAATTTAAGGGCATAGACATTCGCAGGTAAAATTTGCGGCGAATAGTTATTACATGTGGATATTTACTATTCGTGGATAATGGGTAGCGGGTATTTTAATATCCGTTTCTAAATGGGTCGGGTACAGATAGTATACTACCCGACCTACGAGTACCCATTATCTGCAAAAAAAAAAATTTATATATTTTTAATTAAATTTAATTAAAAATAAAATAAAATTATATTTTATTAGGTTGTATTTAATTAAAATTAAATTTTAATTTATATTTAATTTAATTTATATTATATATATATATATATATATATATATATATATATATATATATATATATATTGTAATTTTATTTAAATTTTATTTTAAAATGTATCAAATATATATTTTTTATTTTTTGCGAGTACCCGCAGGTTTTAAAATACCCACAGGTATATTCTAAACGGTATCCGGCGGGTAGCGGGTCAGATAGCAGGTAGAATTTTATCCGGCGGGTCGGGTTTTGGGTAGGCACTATCCGTGCCCGACCCGACCTGTTGTCATCCCTAAAAATACTATAGCCACGGTCCAGTACTTATTGTTATGCATCAATCTTTTATTTTCTCTACTTAGAAGGAAGAATAGACTATAGAAATATGAATCCTAGACGGCCTTACAAATTTTAGAGTGAGAAAGGCTTAGAAAGACAAGCATCATCCATTCATTCATAACTTATGGATCAACAAGCAACTCAAGGTAAGAACACAGTCTATACACAAATTAATTTCCCTACTTTCCAACATGAGTAAAGAAATGGATCAGCTCCCCTAACTCAGTCCAGAAAGCTTTGCTATCTCTCGTTGCTCTACTGCTACTCTCCTTGAAGGTTCTATGCCTTTTCTATTCACCAAGAAACTCAGATTATTCTCACGTTCACTCTTCTATATTTATGATTGTTTTTGTTAATTTCATTAGGCTAGAAGGCTGGTGTTTTATACTTGTTTTCAACAACCTAATGGTTTGGACGGTTCTAATCAAAGAGGAACCAAACCCTATAATTTTCACTCCTTGTCTCCGCAACTACTTTCAAATTCTATGCATGTTTTGTTTCATTTCCTTACAGTGTATAAGTTTTGTTGTATGAAGCCAAATTATCACAGATGCTAGGGTGGAAAGGAAAAGGAGAAGATTATGTGTTGGGAAAAAGAGAAAATTACATGTCATGGATGATGAGAATGAGAAAGTTACGGCATTCTCAACCACAAAATATGAATTATTGGCATTTACGTGACAAGGACATCTTTCCTAATCCAATGTTATCAATCCAATAATAATTATAATAGATGTTTTCAATTCTCAAGATCAAGCTTAATTCACTAATTTTTTTAATTTAAAAGATTAAAAGACTAAATAATTCAAAGACTAATGAGATTTAAGACAGAGGTGATCTTTCTTAAGAGAGATTCAGAGGGAGATAGCTTGCGTGCTCACTGTTTGGCATCCTGTGAAGACTGCTACACTTTGTGAAGGCTTGGCATCCTGTGAAGTGTGCTGGAATTGGACCTGTTGTGATACAGGGGTTACACGTTGAGGATTGTTCGACGTTGGTTCAGATTGCAGAAGAGGGGATTCTTGCTGCAAGTCTGGTTTTTGTTGTTGCAACTATATTTTGGTTTTGGGTTAGAGAGGAGATTTATATTTTTGACGTGAGGTCTTCTATAAATTCCTTGTTGTAAAAACCGCAACCATTATAGTGCATTTGTTTCCTTGGTTGGAAGGATACTGGATGCAGGCATTGTTGGTCGAACCAGTATAAAAACCAGTGTTTGATTTTCTCTATCCCTGCACTCTTTAATTCCAGTCGACTTTATCTGTTAAGCAGTCAACTACGTTTTTTCGCTGCATATAAATTTTCATTACTTGCATTTCAAGAAAGATCAAAAGGCTTTATACTTTTGATAAAAGATTGCGAAAAGATTTTGTTTTTGAAACCTCACCAATTCACCCCCCCTCCTCTTGGTGTTAAAACGAAGCCTATATGTTTCTCAAAAGAACCTACAACATAAGTCAAGCATATGTTGGTTAGAACATTGAGCTCATAAGCCATATCCAAAGCCTCAATAGTAGACATCCCCTTGAACGATATTTTGTCCTCTGGATTGAGGTTATATTGCAAACGTTCAGCAACGCACACATTTGGATCGAGGGGACCAGTAAATAAAGGACCTTTAAGAATTTTTCGTCTCCCCTTTTTACTTGAGGAAACAGACTTTTCACGAGAAGAATTACTCTTCACTCCGCCTTTGGGAGGAACACTCTCAATGGCTGGTGTAACGAGGGGGGGCGGTAGAAGATGTTTGTGATTCTGAAGTAATCTTCAAGGCTGGATTCACCGTTTTGGATGGAGGGACCTTCGTTGGAGAAATCTGAGCAAGGGGTGAAAAGGTTCTTCTCTAGCTTTCTTTAGTTCCGCTTTTCGCCGAGCCATCATCTGCAGGAAGACTTTGTTCTTTTCCAAAAGTATCTAGAATAAGAAAAAAAAAACTCAGATAAGTCACAAAGGGTACCTCGATACAAATAGGCTTAAATATCTTACTGAACACTCTACTGCATAAAAGCGTTGGAACCTAAGAGACCAATGAGCCAGCGGGAGGAGGTCCTTCAGGGTAGCTGATGAACCTGACTGATGGCTTCCAGGTCATCGGGAGTCATAGTTGACTTAGCCCATGAAACGATCTTCTTTGGATGCTCGGTCCAATAAAAAAGGAACTTGGGCTGATCATCCTCCCGTGTAAAAGCGGGACCGACTCGAATCCTTTATAGCTATCTTGAAGAAATTGGTCTTAAAATCTTTGTAAGAGGTGTTGAATAAGGTAAACAGTTGTTTATCCTTTACAGACAAGGGATATCTAAGATTTATTTGAATGAGGCTGAGCACGGAAAAAGTAAAGGAACAAGACGGGTGTAGGCGCCAAGTCAAGAGCGGTACAAACTACAGAGAGCGCTTGCGTATAAGCCCACCCGTTCGAGTAAAGTTGAGTTGGGGCTACATTCAGTTCTCAAAGCACTGACCAAGTACTCTAGTGAGTCACTGGTAATAAAGTAGGGGGCATACAAGCCTACCTCGTGGGGAGCCAAGTCGTAGCCAATGACGGTAGGCGGAGGGGTGGCGTCAGTCCATTCCCTTGCAGCGTCAACTTTCATTTCCACCTCTCCTTCCTCAGAAGCTACTTCTAGTGCCTTTTCTTCATCGATGGAAGATCCCACTAATGAAGACGACTCAACAGCACCATCAGCATACCCCTGACCTTCATCGACAACTTCATCGGTTGAATGCGTGGAAGAAGACATGGTTACCTGAAAATAGGTTTCTGGTTCTAGGAAGAAAGATGGAAGACGAAGGCATGACAATGACGGTGAACCCATCCTCTATTTATAGCCTGAAAAAGTAGTTCCCAAAGCCCAATCCCTGTTCATTGTTGATGAATTGGATGGCCAGGGGGCCAAACCTTTCATATTCAACCGTCACAGATCCCACGCTTCCACATGGCCCATCATCAACGATTATCTTACCAATAACGACTTTATTAAATCCTCTTCGCAACTATACTTAACTGCTTGGGGCTTAGGGGGCTTATGTACTGTATAGTATGTATCGGTCGGTGTAGGGAAGGTCTGGTGGTACGACCGACCGTACGGCCGACCGGCTAATGATCAATGCAACCAGCCAACTGATCAGGTGACACAATTCAACAGATAAGTAAGAAAGCATTAATGGCTAATTAATAAATTTAATGGTCGTATTAAATGGAAATATATGATATTAATAAGTAATTAACACATTATATTACCTAAAAATATATTGTATTAATGGGTGATTTATATGTTTGATGGTTATGAAACCTATAAATACAATAAACACACTTTTTGAATAATCAGACAATACTTTTAAAAAGGATATTTGTGAACGAGTGGAGCAGTGGAAAGACGGCCAACTTCGGATTCCATCAACCAGAACAGATTTTATAATATATAATAATAAAATGAAAAGAATTCTGTTAAAAACATTAAGGGTAAAATTAATTATGTATGTAAAGAAAAGCGTCAGCCCAATATTAAAGAAGTGAGGCCCAAAACTAGTGGCCCAGAAACGTGAGACTAAAGTCTCTTTCTCTCGAAGATTCACTAAGTCAGAAACTGAGTGAAACAGTTGGTGCCCGAGTCTCCTGCGAGAGCGAGAGGAAGTGCACAGTGTTCATGGAGGATTCCGGCATGATCGTTAGCGAAGGTGGAATCTCTGGCGTGGTGGTCAACGGTGGTAACTGATCGGAAAGAGAACGACAAAGAGAGAAACTGCGCACCTTAAAGGTAAGTAATCTAAGCTTTTAAAAGGAAAGGAAAACAAATTTTATTTTCTTTGTATCTCTTCATCTACATTTTCTCAGACACTGGAAACCCTTATATAGGGTTCCAGTAACGGTAAAAATGAAAACCCCCAAAATAGAAAAACCCTAAAAGCTAGATTACTGTTCATATGAACAGTAATCATAAACAAAATAATAAATGCCCTAACAGAAATAACTAAAACACTTTAATAGCCTCCCCTCAAGCTGGATGGTGGATGTTCACCATTCCAAGCTTGGGAATAATTGATTTGAAACGAGTGCGGTGAGGGATATTGTGAAGATATCTGCCAATTGTTCTTCTGACCGAATAAGTAGTATATGTAGAAGCTTAGCCCGTATCTTCTCATGAACGACGTGGCAATCCAACTCTATATGCTTGGTTCGCTCATGAAAGCTTTGATTGTGAGTTATGTGCCTGGTAGAGTTGTTGTCACAATATAGGACAGTCGTAGCAACGAGCGTGACTTCAAGGTCTTGAAGGAGATAATGTAACCACTGCATCTCACAAACTGTAGCATCAAGAGCTCTGTATTCTGCTTCTGTAGAATATCTCGAGATAGTACTCTGCTTCTTTGATCTCCAAGAGGCGAGAGAGTTTCCTAGGAAAATGCAATAACCAGTGGTGGATCTTCTTATATTGGGGCAGGTGGCCCAGTCTGAATTGCTGAAATCCTTTACCTGTATCTCTGAATCAGAAGCAAAGAAGAGTCCTTCAGAAGGACTTGACTTGATATATCTAAGGATATGTTGTAAAGCCTGATAATGGTGTTAGGTTGGTTCCTACATAAACTGACTCAAAAGATTAACTGTAAAACATAGATCAGGTCTAGTATTAGTAAGATAAAAAAGCTTCCCTATCAATCTCCGATAATCACTGGGACTATCCATGTAGTCCTCTGTCTTGTACAGAGAGTTGTTATTGCTCAAATATGGTGTAGAATTGGGTTTGCTTCCTAACATCCCTGTCTCTTCAAGAATATCAAGAGCATACTTTCTTTGGCATAAATGTATTCCTTTCTTAGATCTAGCAACCTCAAAGCCCAAAAAATACTTGAGTTCTCCTAGGTCCTTGATTTGAAATTGATTGTTCAAAAGGGTTTTTATGAAATTGATCTCTTTCATTGAATTTCCTTCTAAGACAACATCATCAACGTATACAAGTAAGGGTGTGAAATTTGTAGAAGTCTTCTTGACAAATAGGGAATGATCAGATCTAGATTGGACATATCCAGAGGAGATTAGAAATGTGGAAAGCTTATCAAACCACTGTCTACTGGCTTGTTTCAAGCCATACAAAGACTTAGTCAACTTACAAACTTGTCCCTTAACATCAACATTTAAGCCTGGTGGAGGATCCATATATACATCCTCATTCAAGTCTCCATGGAGAAAAGCATTGTCTACATCAAGTTGATGTAGAAACCAATTCTTAGAGGTTGCAAGAGCAAGTAGCATTCTAACAGAAGTAAGCTTAACAACAGGGGAAAATGTGTCTAGAAAGTCTATACCCTCTTGTTGGGTATAACCTTTGGCTACCAACCGAGCTTTATACCTTTCAATAGTATCATCAGCCTTATGTTTTATCTTATAGACCCACTTGCATCCAATAGATCTCTTCCCTGGAGGAAGTTGAGTCATGAACCAGGTCTTATTTGCTTGCAGAGCTTGAATTTCCTTTTGCATGGCTTCAGTCCACTCTTGGCTGTTTTTGGCTTTTTTAGAGGAGTTGGGTTCTTTGTTACCAATTATAGCAAGAGTATATTTTAAATGTTTGCTAGAAAGAGATTTATAAGATAAAACATTCGTTATAGGATAAGGAGTAGTCAAACCATTCTTGACAGTCAAATAGGTAGATGGAGATTCATCTCCTTCCTGAACATAATCCTTCAAGTATTTTGGAGGTTTTCTCATCCTACTAGATCTTCTTTTGGTATTTCCTTGTTTTTGTTCTATGGGATTCGTGTTTTCAGTGGTAGCATTATTCTCGGCTGAGTTTCTCTCATTAGAATTACTCTGATTTGAGGTCGGGTTCCCTCTTTCATCCCCTGCATGTTCTGTCTCATACCTGCAGTCAATATCATCTACGAAAAACATATTGTCTTTACCACAATTATCAGTGTTTTTCCCTTCCTGTCTATCTTTACATGCAAAAATATCTTCATAGAAAACAACATTTCTACTTATGATTATTTCTCTAGTATTAATGTCCAGAACTATATACCCTTTTACCCCACTCTTGTATCCTAGGAATATACCCTTCCTAGCTCTCGGATCAAGTTTGTTTCTATTGCTTTCCAAAGTAGAGGCAAAACAAAGACAACAAAAAACTTTTAGATCAAGATAGGTGGGTGAATCATTATTCAGGAATTCAAAAGGTGTTTTTATCATTAATAACAAGGGAGCGTAGGTTGTTAATCAAAAAAACAGCATGAGATAGAGCATAAGACCAATAGATATGAGGGATATTGGATTGAAAAATTAGGCTACGAGTAACATTTAATATGTGTTGATGTTTCCTTTCTACAACATAATTTTGTTGTGGGGTTTTGACACAACTCTTTTGATGCTCAATTCCATTAGAGTTATAAGTGGTAGAACAATTAAATTTAGGGCCATTGTTGGTCCTAATGATCTTAATGGTTTTATTGAATTGAGTTTTGATTTTCATGATAAAAGCCTGTAAACGGTCTCTGGTTTGACCCTTGTTATTCATGAGAAAGGCCCAAGTGTGCCTACTATGATCATCAACAATAATAAGAAAATATTTATGCCCATGTATAGAAGGAGTAGAGATAGGACCCCATATATCACAATGAATCATATCAAAACAGTTAGTAGATAAGGAATTGCTCTTAGGAAAAGGCAATTTATGTTGTTTATCATAGTGACAAATATCACAGGCACTATTAGTAGCAATTTGAATGTAAGGAACAATTTTACACAATTTTTCAACAACTTTGTGTCCAGGATGGCCTAGCCCATAATGCCATAGGTTTACATTTTCATGTTCATAAGAGAAAATACAACTAGAGGTCAGATTCCTTCCAAAAGATTATAAGTGGTAGAGTCCTTTGCACACACTAACATATCCAATCATCTTCAATGTAGCATTGTCCTGAATTTCACACATCTTAAATGAAAAAGTAAGAGTGCAATTTATGTCTCTAGTCAAACTTTGAACAGATATGAGATTAAAAGTGAATTCAGGTATATATAAAACATTAAAAATCACAAAATCCTTAGTAAAATAGATAGTCCCTGCATACTGGTCAGTAACTAAAGAGTTATTAGGCAATTTGACAGATATGGGATTGATTTTATAAAAGGTTGTAAGCTGATTCTTGTCATGGGTCACATGATCTGTGGCCCCTGTGTCTATAATCCATGAGGACATACCTTGTGTGTCCTCTGTGTTGCTTTTCTATATTTGACTGATATTGTGAGATGAGCTATCAGCCTTGTATAGCAAATGTAGTATCCATTGCATCTGTTCATGCGTGAAGGGGTTCTGAACAATGCTTTGTTGATCAGCTTGTGTTCCAGCAGATGTAGAACAAGTGTTGGCTGAGCCCCCTCCTTCTGTCCAACATCATTTTCGCTATTCCCATCACTTCTCTTGTACCATGGTGGATACCCATGCTTAGAATAACAATCATCAACGATGTGATTCATCTTGTGGCAGTGGGAACACTGTTTCCCATAGTTGGAATTCCTCCCTTTTCCTCTTCCTTGATTTCTGGGTGGATTTCCATGCCCATATGTCCTCCAACCCTGGCTGTTTTTCCACTGATTTTGTTTGTCAGTGGTGTTAACCAGTATTTTGCTGTCACCTTGATTGGAATCATACTTCCCTTGTCTTTCTTGTTGTATAATGAGTGAAAACACTCAATTAATGTTGGGTAGAGGTTCCATGAGTAATATCTGAGTCTTGACAATGCTATAACATTCGTTTAAGCCTTTCAAAAAACATATGACATGCTCTATGTCCCTATATTTGTGTGAGGCCTTAGATAAATCACAGCTGCAAGGAACTTTGCAGCTACAACTAGGGATAGGTCTGAGAAATTCTAATTCTTCCCACAAAATCTTCAAATTAGTAAAGTACTAGTTTACACTCCGTTCACCTTGCTCTATTGAGTGGATTTCCTGAAGAAGATATGAGAATTTGAAATGATCTCCTTTGGAAAACCTCTCCTTTAATTCCTCCCAAAGTTCTTGAGCATTCTCCACATAAATCACACTCTCAGCTATTTGAGGTGAAAGTGTCTTGGTGATCCAAGATAATACCATCATTTTACTTCTTTCCCAAGAATCATAAAGACTATCGTTTCTTTGAGGCCTTCTAATCCTGCCATCTATAAACTTTAGTTTGTTCTTTGAAAGGAGGGCTCTTCTCATGTTTCTACTCCAAGAAGTGTAATTAGACTCATTGAGAATCTGAGAGATGAGAGAGGTGTCTAGGTTCTTCCCTGGATGCAGATAGTAAGGACTATAAGGGTTGTTGGCTTGATCCATTTTGGCAAGAAAGCAAAAAAAGTGGAAGAAAGATCAAGAACAAGTGATATGTGTAGCGGAAACACAGAATAGGTCCAAGACCTGCTCTGGTACCATAAAGAAAAGTGTCAGCCCAATATTAAAGAAGTGAGGCCTAAAACTAGTGGTCCAGAAACGTGAGACTAAAGTATCTTTCTCTCGAAGATTCACTAAGTTAGAAACTGAGTGAAACAGTTGGTGTCCGAGTCTCCTGCAAGAGTGAGAGGAAGTGCACAGTGTTCATGGAGGATTCTGGTGTGATCGTCAACGAAGGTGGAATCTCAGGTATGATGGTCAACGGTGGTAACTGATCGGAAAGAGGACGACAAAGAGAGAAGCCGCGCACCTTAAAGGTAAGTAATCTAAGCTTTTAAAAGGAAAGGAAAACAACTTTTATTTTTCTTTGTATCTCTTCATCTACACTTTCTCAGACACTGGAAACCCTTATATAGTGTTCCGATAATGGTAAAAATGAAAACCCCCAAAATAGAAACCGTAATCACAAACAGAATAATAAATGCTCTAACAGAAATAACTAAAACACTTTAATAGTATGTAAATAGATTAGTTTCTCGGCCTAATTTGTTTAATAAACTTGAGCCTAACTTGTTTATATAAAATTTAAAAAATAACAATTATTGTGAAACGCATCAAGACTTTAAAGAGGCTACAAACGGCCTATTACCATCTACGTTCATATAATCTATAAAAGGAAGTTTTCAGTCTTGCTTGATGTAATAAGAGAAGTTACAAAGAAAGACCTTCGCTAACCAATGCAAAATCTTGAATTTTAATATCGTCTTATTAACTTTATTTTGACTCTTCTCAGGAAAACTATAGAAAAAAGAAACTTATGTTGATGTTTTTTAGTCACAAACCATCCTTTATTTGGAATGAATAAATAAATAAAACAAAAAACAATTATAATTGAATTGCGAAAACTAATTACGTAACAAAAATTACTAATTAATAATAACTATTTTATTTTAATCGTTCTGAATCCTTCTAATCATGAATCGTCAAGCCGGTCGTGATATAAATTTCTTGCAGAGACAAGCTATCTCTTCTCTTCATAATTGGAGAAAATTTCACCCAAAGACTAGAAAAAGATAACACCCGCATAATATTTTATTTTACTTTCATACATCATACTATTGTAGTCTTATTTTTAAAACATTTTCCAATAGAAATCTCTTGCGAGAGTAACTTGTTATAAGAGTAAGGTCTTAAATTATATAAAGTTGATGGAGATGGTGAAACATATACTTGAACACTTCAACAAGTATTCCCGAACAAGCATTTTTTACAAGCAAAATAAACTAGAAGCGTGTAGAAACGGACTCTAAAACCGCGTTATAAGTGTGAAACTGTAAAACGAAAATACTCTCTCAAGTTTCGAATTTAGACAGCACAGGATTACTGCGTCGGCACCCACACTAACCAACCAGAAAAAACAACATTTTTCTTACGTTAACTTTGTTTTACACAAGCAAATGCTCAAAAAAAAAAACGAAAACCTTAAAACTTGCAAAAGAGTTAAGAAGAGTAAAGTTAAGGATCATCATGAATCTGAGACAATCTTATATTTCAATAAAGCATCGGTTATATACACTTAAAAGCGGCAACCACACATGAGGTAGAAAAAGCAAGCGGTGAGAACGAGGAAAACGGCCTCAAAGAGAGAGAGAATCTTGAAAGCGACGTCGTTGAAGAAAGACGTCGGAAAAGCAAGCCGCTTCCCCTTGAATGCGGCGGCCAGATACTTCCACCTCAGCGACTCTCCCTTCAGCATCTTCAAGAAGCTTCTCTTCTTTCCAACCATGTTCTCTGCTGAATAATCCCGGCGACGTAGATTTTCAAGCTGCGATTTTGATTTCTGGGTGGGTGAGATTTGTGTTCTTAACTTCGGTTTGAAGTTAGTTTTCTTCACGAACACGGTTTTTCTTCAAAAGGTACTTGGTGGTGAGAAGAGAGTGGAAGAACGCGTTTTTATTTTATAGCGCTTGGTCGTGTTTGGTGGTTTGAATTTGATAAAGAAGTTTGAAATAGGAAGAGTGGGACTAGAAGTGCTCCGCGCTTAGATGCATCGTGGTGGGACCCACGTCAAGTCCAACGTGGCTGCTCTTGCCAGCTGGAATCTTCAACCGTATCCAACCTATTCATCCTCTCTAGCTTCAAAATTTCCCTCTAACAAACTTTTAACCTAAAAATATGTTATATTTTAGAAAATCAATATATATCATTATATAATTATAAAATTATAGAAAAAATTATGAAAATTAGTAAATTTATAATATGTAGATTAGTATTATATTAATTACAAGCTTTTGTGTTACGCATGCGGAGCTATATAATCTTCATTTAATATGTTTTGTTTTCTTGAAAATAATTAAAAGAATAATTAGTTTGGTAGTTAGAAAATATCAAATCAATTTAAAGTTACGTTAAAGTACTGACTTTAAGCGTAAGTGTATTTGATTATTAGTAACCGTTGACGCTTTGAGAAATTGTTATTCACAGGAATCATCGAAAACCGTAACAATAAAGTTAAGAAAGACATGCAAAATCACTGCTTTGTTGACATATGGCTAGTTCTTAGACCAATAATGCATTGCAACCAAACAGAAGATAAGAGATATATTGAGATTAAGTGAACTAAGCAAAACTAGTTCAATATTCAATCATTTAAAAGTGAGAATAATTCCAAACAAGCTCCAAAAAGAACATGTGGCGTTTTAACAAGAAATTAAGTATTGAAATTTATAATGATATACACTCTATTTAACAAAAATTAAGTGCATAAGAATAAAGTTTGTGAATTTAAATTTGAGTTAAAATCGACTCAAATCTTATTTCAATAAAGCTGAGTTTTCAAGCGAACTTTTATTATACAAACTTGCTTTGATTTTTTCCAAAATAATATTTTCTAAAGAAATATAATATATGAATTTTTTGTACTTTGAAATTAAATGTATATATTATTATTGATTTGTTGAATAATAAAAACCTTATAACAAATATTTTTAACCAATAATAATAACAACAATAATAATATTGTAAAATTTTAAATTTGTCTTTTATTTCTTATACCCGTTATACATCTATAATTTAATATTACATGAAAATATTATTAACAGTGGAAAGGATAAACAAAAGTCATGGAACATCAAATCAAAACCCAGTTAACAAAATACAAGATAACTAAAAAGTTATTCACAATCTAACTAGTCATGCATATAGAAAAAGGAAACCTATTGTGATAAATGTCTATACCTATAGGATAATAATATTTGGATAACATTTTTTTTACAACATTTAAACATCATTTACGTGTCATTATGTGATTGATCCATTTTGGTATTTATGATTATTATTATTGATTGTGAAGTAATTTTGGACCAATCACAAAATGACAGGTAGATGATGTTTAAATGTTGTCAAAAAAATATTATTCAAATATCATTATCCATACATATAAAAGATGACATCATCGTAAATCATTTTAACACCTTTCCTGAAGATATGCGTAAACTTGTCAACTTATTTGCACGATTGTTTCCTTCCCAAAAATATGTGACACCTTAAAATAAGTAACACTAAAAAAATTTACACATTAATTCCTCCAACAACCTTCAATAAACCACGATACAACCTTTTAATGAGAAAAAGGTTGACAAACCTAAGTTAATCACATTCCAACAATATTCCTTTTCCTTAGAGATCTCCAAGGAATAAAAGTGAATAAATAAAAAAACAAGATTCAAAATCCATGCAAGCATTCTTTACCAGAAACATTAACTTAAACTTGTCTTGAAGAGGCACTTTTGGTCAATTTAGATATCCATCTAAGCATCAAAGATCATTCCATAAATAGATACTATTTTCCATTCCAAACGTCCAATAAATATTCTCCAAAAACATCATACAAATCTTATCTCTAGCCATACAAAAAAAAGAATGATAAGCCACGTACTTTTTACAACTACAATTAAGAAACCTCTTTTTTATCAACTCAGACAAAGTGAATCCACTGTAAGCAAGTCCTAAGCTAATAGGAGAAAAAAGGCATTACTCCACTAAAATATTTATCACTTACAAACCAATATACAATTTTTGTGCAAAAACCTAAACCAATTCAAAGTTACCATACCTTACCTCTGAATGTTCGCCGGCTAAATGAAATTCCTAATCCATTTCTCAATTTATGCATCAAATTGAGTGACCATACATGAAAGTTGTAATAGAGGATTCGAGCAATAACTGAGTTAATCAATTTGATCCATCTCATTATACTCAACAACTCTCCCGTTTAGGTCATTAATTTTTTTCTCACCCTCTTTCGGTTGAATTGGTCATGGGTTGGTCGTTCTTCCTTGTTTTGCTTTCTTCCTTGTTCTGCTCTCTTCTGATCGTCCAATCTTCTCCGAAAACAAAATCCAATCTGATGAGTTAGAAGACACTCTAACTCTCAAGTCAGATATGTTTCATAAAGAACTCTTTATTTTATTAGGATAGATCAAGGTTAGAAAACGACGTCTTTACTTGAATATCAATCGTATATTTATAGGGCTTATGACAGTCAAACACATTGATTAACCAATAATGCAATATATGTTTAGGCAATCAAACCCAATAATCAATTATTAATACCGTATATTTGTAAAGCGTAAGGCAGTCTGACCCATTAATACCTGCTAACTGCTCATAGATGACCATTAACTCTTATCGGTATATTTCATATAGTCCATAAGTCTCCCAAGCCCAAGCAAGCTCTTTATTGAAAGAGGTGCGCATGGATTATAATGAGCTTAAGAGAGGCCACTTACGTTGTATTTAGGGAGTCTACTTTCGATGTGCTTTAATTCTCCGTTCCTCTCTATACCGAGCGACATGACGTTGGATGCTCATTTCGCTCTTTGTCGAGGTGATTCGACTATGGAATCACCGAGCAACGATGTTCCGCTCTTTGTAGAGATTATTCGACTATGGAATCATCGAGCGGGGTGATGTTCTGCTCTTTGCAGAGATGATTCGACTATGGAATCACCGAGTTGGCCAATGTTCCGCTCTTTGTAGAGATGATTCGACTATGGAATCATCGAACAGGCTGTTGTTCCACTCTTTGTAGAGATGATTCGACTATGGATTCACCGAGCGGGTCTTTGTTTTGCTCTTTGTAGAGATGATTCGACTATGGAATCACCGAGCGAGGAAATTGTTTTGCTTTGTGTAGAGATGATTTGACTATGGAATCACTGAGCAGGTCGACGTTCCGCTCATTGTAGAGATCATTCGACTATGGAATCACCGAATGGATCGTTGTTCCACTCTTCATAAAGATGATTTGACTATGGAATCACCGAACAGGCCGTTGAGGTGGATTATGCTAGAATCTTGTCATCTACACTAAAGAGAAAATAGCAATTCGAATTCGGATGGTTAGAAAAATGTGGTCAATTAAATTAATATCAAAATAGTTTAGGTTATGAAGTCGGATGGCCGGGCAGGCGAGACTGTTCGGTCTTCGGTCCTCGGTTGAACGTTTAGAGGCCAACAATGAGGAATTTGTATTAGATTGAGTCATAGAGGAGTTGTATGTGCTTTACTGCCTTATGACCTGTAAAATAGAAGAGGACATTGACTTGTGATAATATAAATAGGCACCACTCGTGATACGCTGAATGAGGTTAGAGGTGCCTAGTTGATGCTCGCACGAGAGTCAAGCCATTCAAACCTGAAAAGGTTGAACGTAGGTGGTCCAACTGATCGAGCGGGAAGGGACTAAACCTTCCTGGCGAGATTATTTTACTCACAAAAATATGAATTAAAAAAATAAAATAAACCATTCATAATTTTATAATTTATAAATTATAATAAAAAGTCATTGGAACCTGACAAGGTTGAACGTATGTCTAAACCTTCCTATGCAAGATATTTTTACTCACAAAATATGAGTTAAACAAAATAAAGTAAACGTTTCAATATTTTATAATTTATAAATTATAATAAAAAACCATTGGAACCTGATAAGGTTGAACGTAGGATTGAACCTTCCTATGCAGGATATTTTTACTCACAAAAATATGAGTTAAACAAAACAAAGTAAATGTTTCAATATTTTATAATTTATAAATTAAAATGAAAATTCATTGGAAGCTAATAAGGTTGAACATATGATTAAACCTTCTTATGCAAGATATTTTTACTCACAAAAATATGAGTTAAATGAAATAAAGTAAACGCTTCAATATTTTATAATTTATAAATTATAATAAAAAGCAATTGGAACCTGATAAGGTTGAACGTATGATTGAACCTTCCTATGTAAGATATTTTTACTCACAAAAATATGAGTTAAACAAAATAAAGTAAACGCTTCAATATTTTATAATTTATAAATTATAATAAAAAGCCATTGGAACCTGATAAGGTTGAACGCATGATTGAACCTTCCTGTGCAAGATATTTTTACTCACAAAAATATGAGTTAAATGAAATAAAGTAAAGGCTTCAATATTTTATAATGTATAAATTATAATAAAAAGTCATTGGAACCTGACAAGGTTGAATATAGGTATGAACATTCCTGTGCATGATAGTTTTACTCACAAAAATGTGAGTTAAACAAAATAAATTAAATGCTTCAATATATTATAATTCATAAATTATAATGAAAAGTCATTGGAACCTGACAAGGTTGAACGTAGGTCTGAATCTTTCTGTGGAGGATATTTTTACTCACAAAAATGAGTTAAACAAAACAAAGTAAACTGTTGGAAAAAGGTTGGCTTCGTTTCAACACCAAGACGGGGGTGAATTGGTGAGGTTTCAAAATCAGAGTCTTTTTAAAATCTTTTTCGCAAAGTAAAAACCTTTACAAAGTTTCTTGAATCACAAGGAATGAAAATTCTAAGTGCAGCGGAAATACAAAGTAGATTATGTAAACAGGTAAGTCGACTAAATGTAAAAGTGTAAGGATAGAAATTCAAACGCAGATGTTTACACCGGTTCGACCTCAATGCCTACATCTAGTGTCCTTCCATAATCTGGAAGCAAATGCAATATAATGGTCAAGGTTTTTACAGCAAGGCTTTTATAGAGACCTCCATGTCAAAAATATAAAACACCTCTCTAACCCTCTAACCAAAATATAGGCAGTACGCACCACACAGATCTGCAGTAAGATATCCCATCTTCTGCAATCTTTAACCCACTTTTAACAATCCTCAAAGTGTACAGACTCCATGAGTCAACCCCTTATAATCACAATAGGAAAAACCAATCTCCAGTAGATTGAAGGCAGTCTTGATCAACAAGAATACACCAACTGTGTAGAATCTGATCAAACAGTAAGCTCAGTACACGTCTCCTTCAAAGAACCTCCTCAAAGATAGATCACCACGGTCTTCTTGATGAGTTCTTGGAGCAAATACTCAGAGATCACTATCTGTAAATCAAAATGAAAGTGTCAGAATTTCCAAAGTCACATGTGATCAACTGAGTCACGTCTATTTATAGTTTTCTATAAATCAAACGCTTTTGTAGTCGATTGTGCTACTAATAGAGTTGGCTGTCATCAGAAAATTATAACAGTTAAGTCAAATAGTAGCAGTCAACAACAACCAAATTGATTTTGCATTTAATATAGTTGACTATCAATAAAAGTTTTGACCAATAGTTAAAATATAGTCGTTACTGTACACAAGCATAACAAAATTTCAAATCAAATAACTAACCAAGTCAGATCAACTGTGCATGTAGTTGACTTAGGCACATCAACTCAGTTTGAAAAACTTTTCAATGCAAAATCAATCACAGCACTGCTTTTGAAAAACTGTGCATAGTCACGAGCTTTAATCAACTTGCTTCATAATGAAGTCGACATAAAACTTGTAGTTATGCCACACAATGTAAGTTCATAAAAGTGCATGTGGTTTTCTCTTCAAAACATATGTAATGCAATCATAAATGATGTATCGGATATAAGCTCAGTAAGTGCATTCATATATCAAGTTCAACACAAACATGTTCAATAAGATATCATCCATAGTGAGGAATATAACATGTAACACAAAACAATACATGTGTTATTAATAATGTGTTGTCAACAATCTCAACATAAACATTTCAATATTTTATAATTTATAAATTATAATGAAAATTCATTGGATTCTAATAAGGTTGAGCATAGCTCTGAACATTCCTGAAAGTTCTCAAAACAAAACACATGCCTTTAGAAATTATTATGGAATTTTTTACTCTTGTTGCAAAACCTGGTATTGATCTAAAGTAGCGATGTCGACACCGAGCGCGCATCTTTTCCTCGTGGCTTCATGGCGATGCTGCTCAATCCCACGGTGGGTGCCAAAATGTTTCGGTTGAATTGGTCTTGGGTCGGTCGTCCTTCCTTGCTCTGCTCTCTTTTGATCGTCCAATCCTCTCCGAGAACGCAATCCACTCTGAGGGGTTGTTGACCTATAGAAGACATTCTTACGCTCAAGTCAGATATGTTTCATAAAATGGTCTTTATTTTATTACGATAGTTCAAGGTTAGAAAGGATGTCTTTACTTGAACATCAATCGTTTATTTATAGAGCTTGTGGCAGCCAAACACATTGATTAACCATTAATGCAATATATATTTAGGCAATCAAACTCAATAATCAATTATTAATATCGTATATTTGTAAAGCGTAAGGCAATCTAACCCATTAATATATGCTAACTACTCTTAGATGACCATTAACTCGGATCGGTATATTTCATATAGTACACACCCTATCTATCAAATGGTGATAAACATGATTTAGGTGCATGCACCAACTAATACAAGAACACTAAGGTAATTAAGATAAGGGTGAACTTTGTTTTTTTGTCTCTAAAAGCATTTTAGTTGTCCTTCTCTCAATGTTTGGTCTAGTTAGGTCCCTATCCTTTCAAAATTCATGGAATCAATCCTCAATGGCTAATGACATTAGTATTTTTTTTACGTGGCTAACGGTAATCTACATCAACATGACACGTGAAAAATTATCTAATTTTTTTTTTTCCATTTCATCTTCTTCTTTACTCATCTTAACTCTCCACTTTCTGCATTTCCAATATCATTACCCTTCATTCATGAACCACCTCTCCTGCAGTCTTTAATACTTTGAACAATGCTCAAAGTCCAGAATGTCGCACGTCCTCTTCCTGTAGTCACAACATGGCAACAACAATCTTTACAAGATTGAGAGAAACTGATCATGAAACAAACGCCTCAAGTCCAGGTTGATCAGCCAGTCAAAGCGCACAAACCACAATCTTCTTGATGGATTCTTGGAGCTTTCACACGTTCTGCAAGAGATCAATAATCTGAAAAGAAATCAATCAAATCATTAGAATCACAAAAGTCTTTGCAGAATTCAAATTCGCGTCTATATATAGTTTTCCATAAAATTGACGCTCCTAAATCGACTTTGCTACTAATAGAGTCGAATATACTCAGACAATTATAACAAATAGTAGCAATCGAACCAACTTAATTGATTACACATTTAATACAATTGATTCACAATTAATGCTTGGTCAAACATATTAAAAATATAGTCGTTAGACAGAATATGTCATGCATTAACAGAATTTCAAAACATAACAGACTAAGTTGAATGGCTTGCGCACATAGTCGACTTTGTAACAGTTCGATGCAGTTTTGAAAAACTTTCTTTCCAAAAATACTCACATCACACTTTGAAAAAGTTTGTTCAAAATCATGAGTTTTAATCGACTTACTTCATAATAAAGTCAACTTAAAACTGTTGTTTTACCACACAATTTAAGTTCTACAAAAGTGCATGTGGTTTTCCTTTTTCAAAACATTTGTTATGCAATCACAAATAATATCTCATGTATAACACAGTGAATTTGCATGCAATGACAAAAACAACACCAACATGTTCTCATTTAATCATAACCATGAAAGTAATGAACATGTAACACATAAACACATATAAACACATGTGTTATTAATTATGTGTTGTCATCATAAAAAACCAGAAGTTCTGAGATTGTAAGGTTTGGCTAAACCAGTGCTCCCCTATCAACAATCTCAACACAAACAATGCGTCAATTTATAGTTACTGTCATATCAGATGCAAAGTAATCGATTACATTAGTAATGTAATCGCTTACATAAAACATATGTAACAATATTAGAATTAACTCAGCTCTTAATTGAATGCTCAATTAATGTAATCGATTTGCATTTAATGTTAGTCAAACATATTTAAAAATAAGATCGTTATAGCAGTTATGACTAGCATGAAATCAGTTTTCAAAACATAAAAGACTTAATTTATTACAGAAACCGTGTAATCGATTAAGCTTTACACTTAAACAGATTTTGAAAACTTTTTCTTCTCAAAAACACATAACAGTACATTTGAAAATGATATATGCAAATACACGAGTTTTAATCGATTTAATAACTAATGTAATCAATTCAAACTAGTTGTTTTGCCACAATTCAAAAATACGTTGTTTGATGACCTTAATTGATTACTACAACACTATAATTGATTATGTCATGCAGATATGTTTTTGTGCTTTTGGTTTTCTTTACACAAAAACATACAATATGCATACACAGGTATAATCACATCATAATCACAATAGTATGCATAAACAACACAGTATGTTCAACATATACATTTAACACATTATATGCATTTATCACAGTAAACATGTACATATTCCACATATGTATTTCATAACACAGAAACACTTTTTTGTTGTGACATTACAACATCCATGTGTCGTTACTATTAATGTGTTGTCATCATCAAAAACAACATAACAGGGATTGGGTTCAGCAATCACATTGCTCCCCTTATCAACAAGTTGGTTTCACCGTAATTTCATTCTAGATTTTGAGGTTAGACTAAAATGATCTCTTTGTTCTTTTGATTATTATTTTGGGTTATCTTTTATCCCTGAATCACGTAAAAAGTAATTGGTTTTACATCATAGCTAATTAGCAAGATGTTTTAATCTATATGCATGTTGATCATGAGTCTAAAAGATTTAAATTTTGATTGAGAAAACACGTTAATTAAAAATGTACTTTGGTTGAATTTATTATGAATAATCTAAAAATGGCTTTTTTAAATTGAGAATCTACTTTGGTTAATGGTAAGATTATCGGCAAATTAGTTAAGAGTTTACTTTAATTAATTTGAAATAAAAACAATAATCAATTGAACAATAATTTATAGATAACCGATGATGAATATATTTTGGAAAAAACATTAGAATTAGCATGTTCTATCATGTACTCTTCTATTTAGAACATGACATTGTAATATGCCTTAATACCATATATTTACGAAATATTTGGTAAATCAAGTAATGTGTCAGATTATCACTTTTATTTCACTAAGTATCATATATACAATAAGTCATTATATTTGTCGATATTACTTTATATTCTCTTGATATTACCACTTTTATTTCATGAGTCACAAGGCTCAAAAACCGTATAAACACACATAGTATTTCAACAGGAAATACACATTAATTCATAGGATTTCACTCATTCTCTCTTACTGACTTGAACGTTGGAGAATCTTTTGCAAGTGGATCTCCCCCTATGTTTTAAACCTCAAAAGTACACATCATGATTCTTCAATCCACTCAAATTTTGCCACTTGCCCAGAGGTCCACGTTCAAGATCTTGATAAGAACATTTTGCACACATAGTGGAGCCTGGGTAAAATTTTGTCCCGACCTCACTCTTTTATAGTCACCACCCACAATCAAGCCTAGTTATCTCACCAAATAAAGTCCAACCCAATGGTGGTACTTCAAAATAAAATAAATATGCTAATCCAGAAAAACGAGAAGAAGTTGCACAAATGTTACGACTTCGTGCTTTAAGCCCGCACTCAAAAATCAAGCAAGCCTGTAACTGTTAAGCCAAAAGATGGCTGACCTGGAAAATAGGAAGTCCCTTCTACGTCCTCGATAAAGGACCTTTCCACTAGTAGTACAAACATGTTATTCGTCTTTTAGTAGGGAGTCCCCACAAGGGGGGCATCAATGAAAAGGTTGAACCTTTACATGCTAGGAAAACCTTCAGGAGGGAGGTTAGTGCAACACCCGGATAGAGCGTAGCCTGTCATCTTAGAGGGATTCACGTGAGAGTTGCAATTAATAAACTTGACACAGATCCCAAAGATAAAAGAGCATGTCAAGTCGATGCAAAATTAGGGAGACACACGATTGATCGTGCCAATCAAAGCAAGATCACGACAAGCAAAGACATTGTAGCCCCCGTCAAGACGAAAAGTCAAATGAGTCTTAAAATTCTACTAGGCATCCTAGCAAACAAGTAAATCAAGAAGATCATCAAGCTTCTTAGGTATACCCTCATAATTTTGGAGATAGAATCGACTTCTCATGCCTACTTAACGTCAGGAATTTCCATCCTTTCACAACGAAGGTAGCTCATCAACATTAGCAAGTACAACGAAACAACTGATTCGACCACTCGTCTGAAGTCTTATCTTATCCAGATTCGTATTCACTCCCAAAATAAAAGATTTTTTTGCATGTTGTTTCCTACCCCCTTGGACAAACCAACTTTGAATTGATACTATAAGTTGCCCCTCTACTTGATGGATTATTTAGATCTTGGGTTGTAGATCGCAAAACAATGCCTACCACATTAAGACCTTGAAATACATAGAGCAAGGGAAAAACGAGACCCTTAGAAACTTCATGGAGAGTTTCAACACCATAGCAACCACGATTTCGAACCTCACTCCATTTGTGATCATGCAATCCTTGATCTGTGGTCTCCAACCTGAACCTTTCTCTTATTTCCTTTTTACATAAAGGTCAGATAACATGTAAGATGTCAGCCCACATAACAATGATAGAACACTTGCCTCAATGTAGATAGAACGACACCACACCAAAATTACGGCTTGGGAACCAACCATCCCAGCTCATGAAGGTTGGTATCAACAATAGGGAGCCAATTCACAACCAAATAGTAGAAGTTCTCAAACAAAAAAAAAACATATTTATTTTTCTGGTGCCCAATTGACATGTTTGAGTTGACCTTGGATTTTTATGCGATCATTATCCATCCCTCAACAAGCTAGGCCCATGGACTATAGAAAAAGAAAGCTCAGAGAATAGCGTAAAGTCATTGTCAATAAAGAAATAATAATGCTCCTCAAAGCCAAGTTCACAAGAGAAAGCACCTACACCACGTGGCTTGCCAATAATGTCATGGTGAAGAAAGCTAACAATAAATGAGCATATGTGCTTATTACACCGATCTTAAAGGAGACATATCCATTGCCTAACATTGATCAATTTGTGGATAACATGACAAGTGAGGAGTTACTTAGCTTCTTGGATGCGTACTTAGAGTATAACCAGATTTGAATGTACCTACCTGACAAAGAGAAGACGACATTCATGACAGAAGGAACCAACTTGTGCTAAAAAGTTATACGCTTCGGTTTTAAAAATGTGGGTCAACTTACCAGTGCCTGATGCATAAGGTGTTCATAAACCACATTGGGAATATCATGGAGGTTTACGTAAAAGATATGGTCATCAAATTCACCACCACAACCAACCATCCGACACTCCTATAGGTCGTCTTCGACAAGGTACGCCACCATAATGTGAGACTAAACCCGGAAAAAATATTCTTTGATATAAGTGGCAATCAGTTTCTGGGTTCCATGATAACTCGATGTGGAATAGAAGCCAACCCAAACAAATGCGAAGCCATACTAAGCATGAGAAGCATGAGTGTTAAGCCCCTGGCAAGTGTACCAGATTGTTATCAAGTAATATATAAACGGTAAGTCCGAGTATCGTTCTCCCATAGGACTCTTAGGCCTTATCTTTCATGTAAATTGATTTTATAAGACTTGGAAAGGAAATAATTTTGTACTTGTATGAAAAACGAAAATAAACATGCAAATGCAAGTGAATCAATTGGCAAAGAAAATATATGAATGAATGGAGTTGTTGGGGTTTATAATTTCATCTTATCTGCCCTCTTATATCTACTTTTCTTATTTACTTCGCTTTATTATCTAATTGTCATGCAAACTTTCTTAGCCTACTCTAAACCCGATCTCTCGGCGAAAAGAGCCTATTACTAACTACTAGTTTACTATCTCTAGTCTCCCTAAGTAATTAGCAATGCATTATAACACAGAAGCAAAATACAATTGATCGTCCTACTCCTATCTCTAGACAGTATTGCTTAATCAAGGAATTTCCTATTAGTTCATGACTTCCCCGTACATCTCCATATCGACAAAGGCAAATATCTTGTTATCGAATGAGTTAAAAGATACAAGCATTAAGCATAGATAAGAAACCCAACAATTGATAATATAAGCATATGAATAGAATAAGAATTCCAATATAAGAGAGTTTCAAAAGATTTCATTGTTCCCCAACAACAAAGGGTTTAGTTCACCATAGACATGGTGAAACTAGATGGAATTAAATCAAAGAATGGAAGAGTAAACCCTAGATTTGATAAGTTGGAGCCTAAGCATCCAAGAAACCGCCTCCAAGGAGTGTAGAACTTCTCTGGACGTCTCTGCCTGCCAAAAGATTACTTTGAGAATCGCACTTGTTCTATTTATAGCGCATAAAAGTAACAAAATTTAAGCCCAAGCCCAACATTCCACCGCCAGCGCCTAATTTGACCGCTCAGCGGTTTGCCTCCAAGCCGCAGACCGCTCAGTGGTCCAGTTTGTCGCTCAGCGGTTTGCTTCCTAATCGCACTCGACACTGGCGCTCAGAGCGATGAACTTGACTCTTCTTTTCTTCCTTTTTTTCCTCTTTTCTTGAGTCTAAGTCCTTCCTACTTCACTTCCATCTTCAATTTTCATCAAAACCCTGCAAAACAATGAAAAAACAAGCATAATATCTCTAAAAACAACTTTTGACTCTCATATGACTCAACTAAGTGTTTTACTTGATTCTAAACTCATTCTAAGCCATAAAGGGTGTCTTTTGATATCAAATTAAAGCATAAAAATAATGGTTTTTAGACCGTTATCACTGACCAACCTGAAAGAGATCTAGAGTTTGAATAGTAGGTTGGTCTCACTATCTCGTTTCCTACCATGCCTAGCACAAAAAGTGAAACCCCTTTTAAAGATCTTAAAAGGTGCCCAGACCTACGAACGGACCGAGGAGTGTGAAACCATGTTTCAACAACTAAAGAGGAAGGTCACAAAACTCCTCGTCCTTAGTAGCCTTCAACCAAACCAACCATTATGACACTACTTTTGTAGCTTCAATATATGTGTTCGCACAAAATATCACATCAAGCAAATCCTACAAAAGTCTGAACTAGCAAGACGCATGACAACATGGTCAGTAAAACACTCTAAATTTGTACTAACCTATCAAAAAAAGAGACCAATGAAGCCACCGTTCCTTGCATATTTCCTCACTAAGTTCCTGACCAAAAGACAACAACTCGCATGATGGTCTCATAGTGTCGTTTGGTCCTCCAACAAGAAGGATCTGACAACCTCATCCTAGAGCAAGCCATCGTTTTAACTCCAACACTTCCAAAAATCGAGCAAAGTATGAAACCTTGATCGTTGGGCTACGACTAGCTCATGAGCTAGGAGTAAGGAGGTTGTACCGCTACAACGACTCTTAACCCGTACAACCTAGGTAAAAGAAAGTTATCATACTAAGGAGACCTCTTTGCAAAAATACTTCCACATGGTATAAAAAAACCTTTTAGAACGGTTTGATGAGTTCAAGATCAACCATATGCCAAGAGAAGAAAATGACAGGGTCAACATGTTGTCCAAACTAGCTAACACAAAGAAACCCGACAAACATAGAACCCTCATCCAAGAAGCTCTCTCAAGCCCAAGTTGGGATTGACATAATTAAGATTTCCTTAACCTCATCGAGCTAGAAAACCCCAATCTTAAGTTAGGATACTCTTAATGTACTCCACATAGACTCAATGGAAGCAAAGTACATACTACGACAAGTGGCATTCTATACTGTGTAGAACGGGGAACTCATCAGAAGAGGATTTATCACACCTCTACTAAAGTGCCTGGATCAGGAATAAACCTGATAGTTATTTGTCGAGATGCCTCGTGGCATATGTAGCATGAACTCTAGAGCCCGATGCATGGTTGCTCGAGTATTACGAGTCGATTACTATTAGCCTTCATTAAGAAAATATTCCATGGATACATCATGAAGTGCCAAAAGTGTCAATAATTTGGCTATTGCATCAGGTTCCTCTTAAAAAGTTGCACATCGTAGCCGCTCCTTGACCATTCGCTACATAGGGAATGAACACATTGGGCCTCATCCCCATAATAAAGGGGCAAGTCAATTTTCACATTTTGGATGTAGACTATCAGTTAAGCCCAACAAGTTCAAAATTTTTGCTGGAAGAACATGATCTATCAACATGGTCTACCACACTTCATAGTCACTAACAACGGCTGGTAGTTCAGCACTGTCGACTTTGAACAATTCCTAAGCCAACTTAGTATAAAGCATAAACTTTCACCAATTTCACACCCCAAGCAAACGGGTAGGTCGAAGCCACCAACAAAGTCATCCTTATGGAGTTAAAAAAGAAACTAGGGAAGGATAAAGGTCTCTAGGTCGAGGAAATACTAGCCATATTGTGGGGTTACCACTACACCCTACAATCATCAACGAAGGAAACACCTTTACGACTACCTTATGGCACTAATGCCATGATACTAGTAGAGCTCAACCAAAGTTCTTGGCGTAGACAAAACTTTACTGAAATGCACAATGAAGAAAACCTCTGACCAAACTAGACTTTATGCAGGAGGTTTGAGAATAAGCCAACGTAAGAGAAGTAGCAACCAAGCAGAGAGCGACATGACACTATAACACTCGAGTTCAGGAAAGATCCTTCCAAAAGGGAGATATAGTCTACAGAATGTCGGACAATGCTTGTAAAGACAAGACTAAAGGCAAAGTTGCCCTTTATTCGGAAGGCCCCTATAACATAGTCTACACTCTCCATAATAGTGGCTACAAACTGAAGCAGCTCGGAGGAAAGCTCATCCCAAGTAAAATGTCACACATTTAAAGATGTATTACAATTAACGAGACACCTTTTACTTTCTAAAAAGGATCCTCTTTTCAATTCATATTCAATTAATATTCGTGTCTTAAATTATAAAAGCCTTCTAGGACAAGGCACGAAGTTACTTAGACAAGTAACTTTAATTAAAAGTCCTCTAAACAAGACACTGAGTTACATGGCAAGTAACATTAATTAAAAGGCCTCTAAACGAGGCACTGAGTTACTTAGACAAGTAACATTAATTAAAAGCCTTCTAAACGAGGCATCAAGTTACTTAAACAAGTAACATTAATTAAAAACCCTCTAGACGAGACATCGAGTTACATAGACAAGTAACATTAATTAAAATCCCTATAGACGAGGCATCGAGTTACTTAAACATGTAACATTAATTAAAATCCTTCTAGACGAGACACCGAGTTACTTAGACCATAATATTAATTAAAATCCCTTTAGAATAGGTATTACGTTACTTAAACAAAGTAACATTAATTAAAATCCCTCTAGACGAGGCACAAAGTTACTAAAATAATAACATTAATTAATATCCCTACAAACAAGGCATCAAATTACTTAGATAGTAACATTAATTAAAAGCCCTCTAGAAGAGGCACCAAGTTACTTAGACAGTAACATTGATTAAAAGCCCCTTAGAAAAGATATCGAGCTACTTCAACAATAACATTAATTAAGAGCCCTCTAGGTCAGTCATTGAGTTACTTAGACCGTAACAATAACTAAAAGCATTGAATTATTTAAACGTAAACAATGCACAAAGAGTAAACCACAACCAAGCAAGACATGTCAAAGCCACATTCAAATATCAATTACAAATTTTGTAAGAAAGTTTAAGATTTGATCCAAAAGAAAATACAAAGTCGCATCCAAAGAAGGTCAATCGACTTCATCAACAACCTTATCAACAAACCCCTCAACTCAAGCATTAACCTGTTCACTCACTACAACAACAACCTTTTCCTCAGGAGCCTCTTCCACATCGGCAACTTGGACATTATCAATCACATCCTTGCCCATGTCAACTTGGCTCAAGTCTAAGTCAGACAAAAAGTGAGCAACTTGTGTCTTGGATTTCTTAAACACTGTGACATACACAGCCAACCCACCAACAATAAGGTAGGAAACTTAGTTATTCGAACAAGAAAAATTGGATTTAAGACCCATAATTTTCGCATTTTTATAGGCCACCTTGTCCTGAAGGGTTTCAATGCTTGTCCTGATTTCCTTCACCTTAGCTTTCAGACCAACCTTCTTAACTTTTAGTTGTTCGAGCTCAGAGAACAACTAAACATGCACCTATAACTTTGCACTAGATTTAATGCCTTGCTTGTAATCTTTTATATAAGCTCCATGTAGAGATTAACCAAGGTATCCTTCTTAGTTTTCTCCTTGATTGCCTCCAATTACATAATTTTGAAGGCCTCATTGGTCTCATTCAGTTAGGTAACTTTTGCCCTCAGGCTTGTGAGCTCCTCATCCTTTTTCTTGCTTTTGCATAAACAAGAACCAAAATTGAGCCTCTCCTTCTCAAATTCTGCAACCTTGGTCATCCATTTCCTCCACTTAATAATGTAGCTTTTACAAAGTGCATATTATCCATGCACCTAACCTTCATTACCTTGCCTAAGTCCGAATAGATCTTTTGGCCAACCTTCCAATAGTTCCAAGTAGTAGGGATTTGGAAGATATTTAGTCTTCATGAACTCCCCACACATCTCCATATGTCACAAGGAAGGGACATTGGGCATAGTGGTCGAAGCATGCTCTATTTGAAAAGACGATGTCGAGCTGGATAGAATAAACCAGAAATATCTCAAAGGTTTAAAGGTAGGGTTGCATCCACGTTGTTAGAAGATGCACCATTCAGGAGGAGCCTATCCATTTTCTTTTCGGGGACCTCCTCCGAATGGGGACCTCACTCAAGGAGAACGCCATTAGGTACCTCCCGAGTAAGTTCTACAAAACCCTCACCAACAGTCAAGTATACAAACTCGAAAGGCACACCTTTCTTAGCGTGAAGGGTGTACGGATAAACAAGAATGAAGAAAGAAGAAGTAGTAAGGGACAAAGAATATAAGGAATTCCAAAAGATAAAACGCATCACCAAGAGTTGTTTCGGGAAAAAACAGTCACAACCTCTAGCGCTTCGACTTTCGTACTCAAACCACTTAGATGTGGCCACATCATCCACTATTAGATGCATTCAAAGAAATAAGACACTCTGCAGAATGACGCAATCATTACAACGTTTCAGAAGAAACCCTTCATTATTGCTCTATAGTTACCTATAAAGTTACCATTAGCCTATGTAAGCCGGTAGCATAAAACAAAGCCTACCTAAGTTGGAAACACAGAACAAAGCCAGCCTAAGTAGGTAGCACAAAGCAAAGTCTACCTAAGCTGATAGCACAAAACAAAGCTTGCCTAAGTCGGCAGCACAAAACAAAGCCTACCAAAGACGGCAGCACAAAGCTTGATAGGCAACATCAATTTCTTTCCAAGTTAATAATTCAAAATGCACAAGATAGCGTCCATGGTCAAAGACGACCACCAACATCTTAACCTAATGACCACACCACCTGAAAAACCCTAAAAGTCGCCCATAACTCAACTAGAGGACCATTCATAGTTGCATCAACCACCTCTCACATGATCATTAAACTCTTGAGACTAGGGGGCTTATGTACATACCCGACCCAATATATATGCTAAATGATATGGCCTAATAAGGCTTAACATAATTCACTAACTCAACATGGTTAGAAGATATTCTGAGATATATTTGTTGGTGTAAATATTCATATATTGAAATTTTATGTGACCAAATCTCAATTAAATAACTAACAAACTCTAGAAAGGGGGGTTTGAATAGAGTTTGAAAACTTTTCACAAAATAATGTCAAATGTTATTTGCAGTGAAGTACTTGAAAAACATTAGAAATCTGTTGAATAATGTTATAGGAACTTTTCGCAAAGAAGATAGTTTAACAACTTTGTCAAGGATTAAAAGATTTATATACATTGTTAAACGCTTGACTTGAAACTTATGTTCAAACTATAAGTTCTCAAACAAATATTTTTCAATCGTTTAAACAAATTTTTTGCAATGTTTTGATAAAGCTAGCTCTTAATAAAAAGGCGTTTGGTAACAAGAGCTTTTATAATGGTTTAAATAATACACAACTATAGGATTTGTAAAAGAAGTGTTTAGTAAGATTAAAGCAATGAACGCACATTTATTTTTATACTAATTCAATCCATTAAGCTATCTCTAGTTCTCCTTTAAGACCTCTTAGAGCGTTCCATTATAATCTTCAACAAGATTACAACTGAGTATTCTCACCACTCTCGGTATCACCTAATCAATCCAAGTAACCCCCGTTACTCTAACCAGAATTGAGTTTCACCAACTCCTGGTTGTGTAGTATTATTCACCATTCCTGGTATCCCTAGACACTCCCAGTATCTTCGCGATACATTGTTGAGTTGAGTTTTTCCCACTCTTGGTTTTCACTAGATAAACTCGTCTAGCTACCGTTAAACCTCATAGAGATAAGTGTTAAGTGTTTGAATTCTCTTTATAATTTGCAATTAAACATATTGCTTACGACTCCTTAGACGATTACTCTCACAGAAAGGATGTGCAGACAACACAATTCAATCTAATAGACTCTCATAGTTTTCTCTCTTGTTACAATAATAAGCTTAAGATTCTATGAAGCTTCAGAGTATTTTCTTTTTCTTTTAGCTTTTCTTTTCTTCACTGATACTTTCTTTTGTTTTCGTGAGCTTATTCTCTTACTCTTTTCTTCGACATTCTTCAATATATAGGCTTCAAGAAAATTTCCATTAGATAATACTTTTCTTTGATCTTGAAATTTTCTTAGCTTTGTCGTTGATTAAAGTCAACTTGTCAGAACAGACATGCTTTTTCAATTCTTTATCAAAAGTAGCTTGTACAAACTTTTTGGCACGAATTTTGATAAAAAGAACATTACATGAATGTCTTCTTTCTCTCTAACATCCACTTCTGATTTGTATAGGATGGAGCAGGTGAATACTTGAGATAGGTAATATGCACATAGTATAGTAGATATGCATGTAGTCAGATATGTCCTTTTTCTTATCACTTTTTTTTTTTTTAAATGTTGTGCATTTAATGTCTTTTAATGTTTGTTCAAAATAACAAAGTGCTTTTCACATTTTTTGGCGTTCAGGTAGGATTTACTCGTTTAAGCATTTGACTAAGATACCAAGTAGTTTATGAAGTTTTCATCGTTGGATGAAAGAGATCGTTCGCATAAGGTATCGTTTAGGCTATGTAAGGCTTTTACTGAAAACACTTTTTTTTAAAGTTATTTATGTTTCATTCAAAAATGCATTTAGCAATGTATCTTTCAACATAAGTTTTCGGATCATCGTTTACGAATTTTAGCGTACCTTCCAAAAACATCTTTTGATATTTTATCTATTAGGGAATTTTGAGAGCTTGTTTGAGCATTACTTAGCAATGTATAACTCAAGTGCATTTAACAAGACTCTTATTGACGCATTTAATAGGAAAACCCTATAATAGTGTGTCTGCTCAAGTATTGACACATTTATTAAAGCTTTTCTCAAGATATTTAGATTTCACAAAGCTTTTCTATAAATCGCTTATCTTTTAGTTATATTACTTTTTAAAAGATAACACTCTGTCATATGTTCATTTCGTTTATTACTGCTTGTTAAACTTCAAAACATATGAGGACGTTTAGATAGTTCAATCTTATAGACGATCTTGTCTTAATATGCAGGGGTTAGATGGTATGCAAATAGTGTTGAATTCTTGAGGATTTTAAAACCGTTTAGAACCATAGCAAAGAGAGGGCAAAGATGAAAGCTTGCTTTATACTAGTTCACTCAAACTAATCTACGTTTAGTTCTTGTTTAAAAACTCTTAAAGGGTTTCACTAACTTCAACAAGTTACAAACGAGTTTCACCACTCTTGGTTTACAACAGCCCAACTAGCTAAATATTTTTTAACTCCCCTTAAGTTAAACAAATCGAGTGTTTTGAATCACTCTTGATTATCCATAAAAAATATGTATGTTTTAAAACAAGTACTGATGAATAACTCTTCTATAGAGGATATGATCAAAACAATATAGATTTGAAAGACTTGTTAGAAAGAAGTATTCTCAAAGATAGACAATGTGCAAACAAAGAGAAAGAGTAACAAAGTAAGAGTATGTGCAATTATTTTGTTCTTCTTGTCTTCTTCATGCAGTCTTCAGTTTATAGAGAACTTTTAAAAAGATTTGTTACTTTTAGAGCATTGACTTTTGAAAACGTTGTCGGCCAGACGTTACGTGCTTCTTAGAGAAAAATTGTGTTGATCTGACATAAAGCAACAAGAAAACATTCCTAGAATATTTTCGTACTTAAAAGTCTTTTTGAATCAACACAAACTTTGGATAAAACACTTTCTGTTGATATAATCTGCATAGATAAAGAGAGACTACACAACAGGCAACATAATTATTCGTACATCGAATCTAAATAATAAACTATTTACTATAGCGTTTAGGATAGCCTATAAATAGTGTTTTGGATAGTCCGTTTACTATAACGTTTATGATAGTCCGTTTACTACGATGTTTAGGATAGTTCATTTACTATCACGTTTAGGATAGTCTGTTTACTATAGCATTTAAGATAGTTCGTTTACTACAACGTTTAAGATAGTTCATTTACTATAGCATTTAAGATAGAGTTTAGCCATATAATTTTAAACAAGTTGTCCTAGACATTTATTTTGATAAACACTTATTTTGATAAACGATTTTGTTAAACTTCAAAATAAAAAATTCTTAAATAATCTTGTTTTAACATTCTCTCACTATTTTATATTTAACAACTACTATATAAAGTATAATACAAAATAGAATTGAATAAATTTGATCATGAATAAGTATCTTATTATCAAGATAATGAAAATAAATATCTATCTTAATGAAAAATATTCATGATAATACTAAAAAGATTAATATAATTTTACTTAGTTCAAAGAAAAGGTTTCATTTCACATTATCACGAAGATCTAGACTAATCACTACACATCAATGGCAATAATGAGTTTCTTTGAATAATTTTTCTATCAGAAAATTAAAATAGAAAAATAAAATATTATATATATATATATATATATATATATATATATATATATATATATATATATATTGCACGTCCGTTAGCGAATGAAGAATATTCGTATATTTAGCTGAAGACTCAGTCAATGAAAAAGGACCTCAAAAGTGTGGAATATAGCAAGAAAAATGGTCAAAGAAAAGCTACAATTCCAACAACAAAGACAATCTATTACAGAGTGACGAGGAAACAATGAAAAGTAACAACTTGAATAAATAATTTTCTGCATTAGAAAAATCAATTAAAGATGGTCAAAGGTTCATGACACCAACACTGGTAGGTTCCTTTGTACCACGCAAAATTTAAATTAATTACACGCAAGAAATTGTAGGATTAAACTGATCAATTTGTTACTTCATATTTTCTTAAAATAAGAATAAAACTTAATTAAGTTTGAAGTTCTACTAAATTTCAATATTTTTAATTGTATTTTTATTATATATTTTTAGCGTATTAAGTGTCTAAACATTTTATATTATATAAGTTTGATTATGGAATGACGTAATTATTATTTTATATTTTTATTTATATGAAGAATAAGAAAATTTTATATTTAAATTTGTATTTACATATTCATTTATATATTTTTAATTGAATCTTTCTCAGAAATTTGTTTTTATTAAATATCTAAAATTTTTATTTTTTTATTAACTTCTTCTAATTTAATTTTAAGGAAGGTGAAATCATATAAACAATAATTATTTTTATTAAATACAAGTTAAAACACATGCAAATATTAATTGTGTTATTTTTTTATAATAATAAAATTATTATTATTATTATTATTATTATTATTATTATTTGAAACACAAGTAAACTCTAGAAAAGAAGGTTTGAATAGAGTTTAAAAACTTTTTGCAAATAAGTGCTAGACATTTTTTGCAGAGGTTACACGGTTTTCAAAAAGTGTTAGACACTTAAGTATTTTCATGTGTTTGGAAAGCCTTTTAAGACGTAAGTAAGGATGAAAACTTATTTTTATATTAGTTTACTCCAAATTAAGCTATGCCCAATTCTTCCTTAAGCACTCTTAAGGAGTACCACTAATCTTTAAAAGATTACAATCAAGTTTGACCACTCTTGATTTTACAAAAACTAACCCAATTGGTTAGATGAGTTTCATCATTCCTGATTTTACACTAGTTCAACTTACTAGATCATTTAACTCCACTAAGTTAAACCAACAAGTATTTGAAATTGTTGGTAGGGAGAGCCTAACTTCTATACATTTTGGTTTTGGAGATGAATAACTTTAAATGATTAGAAATGTTTTTAATCATTCTTTCACAACAAAATGGCAAAACAAGTGTTTATATCTTTAACATGTTAGTGCTAGATGTTTGAATCCATTCATGTTCAAATGAAATAAGCCTAAAACAGATTAAAAATTTAGTTTCTAGTAACAATAATCGATTACATAAGTTGTATAATCTGTTAGGTTTAGCCAGAACACTTAGAAAACTTAACTGGAGCAAATCACTTTGTTATAATCGATTACATTAGTTAGATAACAAATTAAAAGAGAGAGATATAGGCATAATGCTTAGATATAGTTTTTCATAGAGCATGATTCTAACCATTTCTTGTGTACTCCTAGTTTTCCTTTAAATTGTTGTATTTTCCTTTCATTGTAAAGATCTCATAATGTATGGTGAGAATAACAACTTTTCACAATTGAATTGAATATTCTTATTGCCTACAAAGTTGATATTTAAGGAATCTCAATTATTTTAACATGCAGATATTTTTATATTTATTTTTATATATAGTGCATAGGAGGGTGTACCTTTTCAATTTAATGATGTTAAAATCATCTTCTTAAGTCCATTTTTTTCTCAAGTATTAAGGTTATAATATCACATTTAGTCATGATATTTCACAAGTGAACATTTTCATTATACATCCTCAATAAAAGTAATCTTCTCCAAGAAATTGTTAGAAAAGAAGAAATACCATGTTAGAAAAGAAGAAAGAATGATTTGGTATTTCTTATTCAATGATAAAGAGAGAGTACAATTGATATATAAT
>NC_028357.1:24794234-24801173 GCF_000741045.1 Vigna radiata var. radiata
TTAGAAAAGAAGAAATACCATGTTAGAAAAGAAGAAAGAATGATTTGGTATTTCTTATTCAATGATAAAGAGAGAGTACAATTGATATATATAATTGTTCAGAGCAATATAAAAAAGGAATATGAGTATAAAAATATATGAACATAAATGCATGGATATGAATAGAGAATAAAATAATTCCAATAGAAATGTCAATGGTCTTGTTAGAGATGTTCCTTCATCAATGAGTTGTTTTTCTATTTCCACTTTCTCTTTATACATGGCAGGTGTTTAACCCCTCAAAAGTTAACCTTTAATAGCAAATTATAACATAAAAAAAAATAATGAGATAATTGTGTATCTAGAGATTTTAAAAAACATATTTCGTGAATGACCATTTTACCATCTATAGTGTTTAAAAGAGATGAAAATCTATTAAAACTTAACATCTAACAAATGATATATTAGTTTTTATTAAAAACATACATACAATTATGTTTTAAATCAACAATGTTTAACAGATTAAAACACTTTGTGAACATGAAACATAAATGTATAAAGTATGCCTTGAGGAGGAACAAATACCAATGTTTATGTTGGTTCATCTCAACATGATACATTCAATCCTTGATTGACTAAACAATACAACTTTCATTGTTTCTAATTACATATATTCTTTCAAAGCTTTCCCAGGTTCATATCAATTCTTGTATTTCTTTTTATATAATTTCCTTAAACTTTTATAGAGCGAACATTCTTTCACAAATGGCCATCCTTAGGTTACATAACAAAAGAGATTATAAAAATATAAATACGCATGTCTTATACTAAACAAACTAGAGTAGTCTTACATCTCAAAAAATTCTAATAATGTGCTCACTCTAGGTTTATATAATCTCTCAAAGATATGATAGAATGAAGAGATTTACACCGACTTTTCAAAGCTTATCCGTATCTGGAGAAAAAGTATTTCTTATTCTTCATTCTCATTGACATAAGTATGAATACTATAATTTACATTTCGAACATGCATGGATCTAGCATCTATATCATAACTTTTGTCTTGAAATTTTTTTAGTGTTTTTATCTGATACCCACGATTTCTTTCAATTTTTAATTCAATACACAAATTAACAGGTTTTGTTACATTGGCTATATGTTGTCTATTATCAACGATTTCCACCGAGGGTGGTATAATGATGTCTTGAGCGGTTATATATCCAGGACCTTTGAAAGAAATCGATGCGTCCTGTGTTCCATACATATTACTTTTCAATACAATTTCTTTCAAATTCTTGAAAATTTCATGTATTGATTCTTCAACACCTATTATGGTAGAATATTCATGTGGTATTTTCTCTTATTTTACACATGTGATACATGTTTCTTCTATTTCTCTTAGTGAAATTCTTCGAATTGCAATACTTATTGTATCGGCTTAACCTTTCATAAGTGTGGACAAAATAAAGTGTCCATAATAAAGACACTTACTTTCTATTCGCGATTCAACACATTTCTATTGTAGTGTCTGAGTAGAGAATTTGCCTGAAATTAAATACCTTGAGAAGTTTATTACGTTGATGTATCTTTTTTCATGTACATTTTTTATGGATTATGATATTTATTCCTTATATAGAAGTTTTTTTAAAAGCTAGTTGTTGTGCTTGCATAGTTTTTAAAGACTTCTTAGATAAGCTTTTATACTTCTTTTTTCTTCTATTATATGATTATTGAGACATTTAGTTCTCTACATGCGATAATGTAAGCATTAAATGGTTTTCTCCTTTCGAAGACTTTACATTATAACCCATGTTGTTTACTCATCTTAGATAGAGTGTTTTTATATGAAGGCTAGGCATTGTCATGTTGTTTTACAACAATGTAGTTGTAGCAAGTACAACAAATTTCCTTTATGCTAAAGATGAACCTTTTGATAGTGTTACTTGACTTTTAAGTGATATGGATTCGGCAAAAATCTTAAAAATATCTTAAGAAAATATTCTTTGCACAAAATAATAAATGGATAGATCTAGTGCATTAGTTTGTATTTTTTATACATTAAATTTTCTCAAAATAAATTATGTAATGTAGCAATATTTAGTAAGACTTATATGCCTTTTTAGATATGTATTAAAACCATAAAGAGACATGGGATAAACAAGGATACAAGGTATATTCATCAGTATGATACAAAATAAGACAAGTACACATGATGCATTAGATTTTATTTCTCTTCGGGTAATAAAGAAATGTTTGTTTGCACAAGTCAAAATTTATTGATCTATTCAAAATTATGCTAGCTCTAGGTTCTATATAATTTGGTCATCGAAATGGTTTCTATATTATTAGCGATTGCTTTTTACATAACATGATCATTGAATTGATTTCTATATAATTGATCATTAAATTATATCTATTATAATCTCTAACATCAACTACTAATATTTTGACTATATAATAAAATTTAAATTAAATTAGTATCTAATTAAATCAATGACTAATTTTATCACTTTAGAGATAAATAATTTAATTTAAAAGATATTTTTTCTTGTAATCAATATAATATTTTTTAAAATATAAGATTATTAATATATACACATGATTTGATTAAAAATATAAAAGAAGACATGTATTTACTAGAGTAAAGCATAATGATGTAGAAACTTTATTGAAATTGAAGAGTTACACTATATATTTATTGTTTTCCCTTAATTATCTGCAACAAATATATATTTATTAGAGTAAAGCATAATGATGTAGAAAATTTATTGAAATTGAAGAGTTACACTATATATTTATTGTTTTCCATTAATTATTTGCAACATATTAGATAAAAAAATTATGAGAATGACTTTTTAATTAATAAATATAAAAAAACAAAGGTAATATATTAATGTTTTATTTATTTATTTATACAATTTAAATCTTTAAAATAGATAAACTATATGTTGTATTTACCTTGTATGTCAACATAATATTTTATATATTATCATTAATTATTGGCCAATATCAAACCTTACATATTTAAAATTCGTAAATAAAATCCTAATCATGCATGCATACTCATAAATTTTCTTGAGACAATTTTTTTTTATTAATTTGACTTTTTTAGGCATATGTATAATTAAATTATGAATCTCTATTATTAGAAAACTTTACAAACATACCAAAATTAGGGAAACAAATGAAATGTATGAAACAGGTAGTATTTAATTATGTTATAAATATTGCATTAATTACCTACGTTTTGTTTCTCTCTATTAACATCACAACTCCAAGCCAGATACAAAGAGGCTTATCACTACATACCTTCCTTCCTTTGTCCTATCAATCAGAATGGAAGGAAAACTGATCAAACAAAAACAAAAACGAGAGATTAAGAAGATTGAGAATAATAGGGATCTTCTCATTACTTTCACCAAAAGAAAACGTGACATTCACAAGAAAGCCAGTGAGTTATCAACTCTTTGTGGAGCAAAAGTTGACATACTTATGCATACTTCATCTGGAAACTGGTTTAGTTATGGAGAACCTTCTCACCAAGCAATGATAGTCTCTAGTGATAAACAAAACCTTTCAAAAGATGTCATTAATCTTGTGGAGGATCAAACAAAATTAGAGATAGATGAACTTTGTGCAAAAAATAAGAGACTTATAGATCAAATGCACTATGAGGAAGAGCGGGAGAAAGAACTTACAGAGATTATGAAGACAAGAAATGTCCATGGTTGGTGGGAGGCCAAAGATCTTAATCATGAACAAGCTAAAGAAATGAGGGCTTCTTTGATGGAACTCAAACAAAAATTGGAAAATGAACTTTCTATCAAGTGTGGGGAGAAAGATAAGTCTTCTCATGGTAAGAGATTTTTTACTATAATTATTATTATGATTCCTACTTATTTTTTGCTTTCATTAATGATTTCATCTTGTTTTTCAAACTAATCTTTTAAAGTGATAACATTTTGGTGGTGGTGTTGTTTTAGCTCCTCCAAATCAAGTGAATGGATTCAATTTTTGTCCTAATTACACAAAAGGAAGTAGCATATCTGAAGTTGTCTTTGGTGCCAATAATGAAGCTTATGGAATTGGTGCAATTGAAAGTATTCTTCCTGATATTTCTTTTACTCCCATGGACGAAGGGAAAGAGTTTAAATTTTTTCCATATGGTGAACGTAGAGAAGATTTGTTTGATATTGTTTATCCTAACAAATATCTCTATCATGGATATAGTTTTTTTGTTGATGATAGTGGTTCTACTTTTGCTTCTTTTCCTGCAAAACAAGATCAAGAACTTAACCCTAATGATGGAAATGGAAGCATTGGTAGTACTCATATCTTATCTTCATGTTCAAATCAATCCCAAGGAAATAACTCATTTATACCTAATGCAAATAATGAGACAATAAGAGGTAATTATGAGTTTTTCCTCTTTTATTGTAATCAATGTTGAGATAGTGACTCCTTTGTTTTGTGATGTAGGTAATGAGAATGGTGGTGAAAATGATAGTTTTGCTCTCCTCTCCTCCTCCCATTTGAATGAACAACAGGAGACTAACCTGTTTATGGACATTGAAAATGAGCTAAGAGATGATTTTTCTTTTCCTCAATTTCCATGGTCTTAATCAGCAAGGCTACTTCTGATATCTGTTGTCTGCATCATTACAATTATGTTTAATACTTGAATATTGTCATAGATATATTTTAATGTGAACTCATGGCGACAGATATGCTTATTTTGTTTGAAACTACCTATTTTGGGTAGTTTTCCTTCGCATTATATAATAAATTTGCCTTCAAATTCCTAGATTCATGTTTTATTTTCATTGAATTTTTTAAGCATTTGAAACAATAAAGAAGAAGAGAGAATAAAAGTTCATATTGGTTATAAATTATTGACTATATAACTTGTAAAATGTTTTATATAAATTAGTCATTATCCATGTTCTATATCAAAGATTTATTGCTTAGAGGTGCAAATTATTTAAACGTCAAAAAGTTATTATTTTTTCATCTAAAGAGACTCTATAATTAAGTCAAAATTTCAATTTTGTATTAATGGAATCATAATATTTATCAAAATATTATGAATAAGATTAATGTATGGAGATAAATATAATTAGTAGATTTTACAGAAGTCAAAATTACATTAACTTTCTCGACTTTTTATTTGAGTAACTATTATAAGAAAAAATGAAATTTTTTATGTTCAAAATCCATGAGAAATACTCTAAATTTATGAGTAGTTTTTTTTTTTCTCACGAATTTTCTTTGGTCAAAATTGCATAGGTAATATATTTAAAGAAAATGTTTTTTATAATTTTTTTTCTCTGAGTAATTTTTTATTAATTTATTTCATGAAAAATGGCACACCCTTCTTAAGGGTAATTTTCCTTAAATTTATTTCATGGAAAACATAAAATATTTCTCAAGGATATTTCTCACAGATTTTGTCTAATAATTTTCCGCGGAACTATTTGCCATAAAAAATATGGAAAATAAGTTTTTTTTTTTTGTTTTGTTTGGACTTCTATGTATTGATCTTCTTTCATAACCTAAATCCTTCATGTTTTTTAAGCATCTTATTGAACTTACAAGTTAGGAAGGAGAACTCTTCTTCATAGTTTGACATTTTAGAGTTTGATGACTTATCTACTTCTTCCAACACTTTATAGGTTCAACCTTCTTCAGCTTTTAAGCATTGAGGGCCAAAATATTTGATTTTGCGATCAGTGTAGTATTGAAACAATTCCTCATGAACTTTAAGATACCAGCAAACTCCTCCAAAATAATGTACTAAGTCCTTAAATACTTTAATATTGTTTTTTTTTTAGATTTCCATAAAATCAAAAAAGTTATCATTTTATCCATAAGGTCATAATTTTCTAGAACTCTTCAACGGAGCTTGTTGATATTGATTTCAAACATATGTAGAAACATGGTTTAGTGATGTCATTTTCTTCATGCTAAAAACCTAATATTGATGAGTCAAAAGACTAATTTATTTCTCTTGATTTCTTGAGAACCCTAGCATATTCTACATCTACTTACACACTTGAATGCATAAATCTTTGTGCACATATTTAGAGATAACAAATATGCGAGAGTTACATGCTCTTCCATTCATCTAGTATATAATATTGTTTGTTTTTTCGATTCACTATATGATTTTGCTTAATATAGAAGAATGTGGTGGTCATTCCCAATAGGAGCATGTTGACATTACATGACTTAAAAGAAAATAAACATTTATCTAATATATATACTTCACACCTATGAACGAGGATTGAACTTGTGACTTTTTGTTAGAAAAAATATCAACTGACATAACATTGTTTTAATTGATTTTGATTAAATGCTTTATAACTAAGTATAAAACATAGAAGCATACATTAGTGCAAAAATGTTGTTTAACATCGGTTAATTTGGGCTTTTAACGTCACTTTCACAACTGACGTCTATATGGGTGATGTCTATGGGATGTCGAAATTCGTCAAAACCGACGTCCATATAAACGTCAGTTAACGATATCCACTGACATCTATATAGACGTCTGCTTATACTCACACCGACATCTAAATTACTCTATATAGACGTTCACCTATGATTAAACCGACGTCAAAATGAATATATAAAAGAGGTTTAAAATGACACTAACCGACGTCTATGTTGTTATAGACGTCGGACATGGCTTTAACAGACGTCTAACAACGACTTTGTGTTTTAGTACAGTTTTGATCCAGGCTTTCGGTAGCATTGTGTAACACTCTCCTCTCTCTAGTTTCCCCCACAAAAAAAGCTTGCGTCTTTTGAATCTTCTAGTGCTTTCAACCCAAAACCGAACCTGGGTCCATGGCTACTTCTAATTATTCAACCGCAACAGAAAAAAATTACGGTGTCGAGAAGTAGACAAGGACCCAAGTTCCATTTTGGGTCGGAAGAACTAGAAAACTCAAAAGATCG
>NC_028357.1:24801438-24894888 GCF_000741045.1 Vigna radiata var. radiata
AAAAGAAGAGGAGAAGCAGAGAAAAAGGAGAAGAGATGAAGACGCGATCAGAAACTGAGTGGTTAGAAGGGTCTGCGGTTTATTTAAAATGAAATTGGGCGTCGGTTGCGCCAGAAACCGACGTCTATAGACGTCAGTGTTTGATCGGGATCCGACGTCTATTCTTCTTAAAGAAGCTGAAAGATTGACACTTGATTTCCTGTCAGGGTAGTTCACGTCGGTGTCCCTCCTAGCCGACGTCTAAAACCCTCGAATTTGGTGAAAATAATCAATTACAGGAACGTAGACGTCGCTTACGTTCAGAACCGACGTCTAAATTGAAGGATTTTTGTCTTCCCGCCTTCCAGATAGGCCTTAGACGTTGCCGTTTGACTACGTGACGTCTAAGCGCTTGGGAATTTGGTGAACAACATTAATTGTAGCCCAGTCGACGTCGCTTGTTCAGGGGATCTGACGTCTATTCCACGTCTAGAGCTGAACAGTTTGACGTTTGATTTCCTGTCAGAGACTGAAACGTCGGTGCCCTTTTCTAGACGACGTCGAATTGTCTGTCTTATCACATACCTCAGGCAATTTGATGTCGGTTTGAGGCAGGTGCGACGTCTATGATGTCATAAACGTCGCCTAACATCGAAACGGACGTCTAGTTTACCAATATATTTACGATAATGCCACCGTGCAATAATAGACGTCGGTTTTTCATGAAACCGACATCTAATGGGTGACGTTAAACAGCGCTTTTGCACTAGTGATATTTGTTCTTAAGTATCAAATATCAACATATACAATTGCTTCATTGGATAGTCATAGACACAAAAACATTTTACATATGATTAGGTCGAGCTTAGACAAACAATAAGACATGTAGTTTTCAATATTTCATAGTACAACTCAAAGGTTTATAAATGCTTGTAATATATTTTATACATAATTATTAAGAAGTGGATAAGTCTAATTCAACCATACAAAACTAACTTGTAAGACTTTATTACATGGCTTTTATATCATGTTAAGAAGTGGATTTTAAACCTAACTCAACCTCACAAAACTAACGTGTATAAGATGAAATTTGCACTCACATATATACTTTAAATTGGCTTTATCTCTCTAGTCAATGTGAGACTTTCAACAATAAAATTTTCTTATTTGATCACCAAAAGGATCTCATAAGAAATGGAAATATCAAAGATCTCTCAAAGAGTGTGCCAAAGCTACTTTATACCAAAAACATCTCTAAAAGGACTACTTTTAACCTTAGACCATCCACCTTGTACAATCGTAACTTTTAGTCATATGAGATACAAGTTATTTGAATTAGGTTTGACAAATTACACTGAGCATAAAGATGTTTCTTTTGAAGCAAAAGTTTGCATCAAATGATGCGTGAAAAGCATTATTGCAACCCTCATTGTCTACAACATCAAATGTAACTTGATAAACGAAGAACTTATCAAATGTAACTAAAATAAATTTTTAAAGACTATCTTCATAACCTCCATAAATAGAAGATAGTCTAAAAAAGAAATAAATTTTGTTCGTGAACGACCTAATAATGTTATAAAAATCACAAAATCTTAAGAGAAAAAGCTTACGATCTAGCATGTTAATATAACACTCCAATGTTCTTCAATTAGCACCCTAAAATAGTGAACTTAAAACTTGCATTCATCTTAGGATTATAACTTTCTTATAATTAACAACCTTGTGACATTTTTTATCACTTCTCTTGCAACCAAGTGTTTTAGTCAAAAGTGATTGTTGTTTCAAAGAATACTCATGAATGCCTTAGCTAGGAGTGAATGTTATTCCAAACAATGCTTAGTTGATAAACCAATTCTCATGAACTCTACCACTAAAATCCTAACTCTTGAATCATTTTTGAAACCCACCAAATTCAGCAACCTAGGGCTCTAGATTTTTGACAAGATGTTGATCTTGTTGTCCACCTCGTTGGTGATCTCCGACATGCGTAGAAGAAGAAACCAATCAAGGAACAACCCAATGATGATACGACCGCTACAACAATAGTATCCCCATGGGATGACCTCGAACCACCACCTTGTAGACATACTCGTGACTCCCTTTGTTGAAAAGCTTGCAATCTGAGAGCAACTTCAGGGTCATTGTACTGAAACTCATAGATCTTGATGTTGCTTCTCCTTTTGCCATCACTGATCCCGACTGATATATAGTGCTACTGGCAACGCACCTCTAGTCAACTTTTAATTTCTACAACTAGGCAGTTCGACGCTTTCTGAACATCTGCACATGTGTGGTGCTATCACTGGGATTTGGAAAGGGAAAAAAGGTTCCATGTAGGTTAATTTATTATAAAACTACATCACTTTCTATATCAGTTATAGGTTTAGCAAGTATAAAACGTTCTCTTCTTTATTATAAAAATGTCACTGCGTCTATTTCTATACTAATTATAACTAGAACCCGTACATATAGTTTTATTCTTTATTACAAAAATGTCAATGTCTAACTTCTTATACCAAATATAAACAGATCTCGTATAAAAAGTGTTAATCTTATTATACTAGGTGGATTTTAATCGATATAAAAACTTATTATAAAAAGAAATTTTTACACTAGTGATTAGTCATTTTATACATGTAAACATTTTATCAATGAATTATATGATGTTAATAATTGATTTTATGGAAAAATAATTTAAATATATCTTGTTTTAATTTAAGTAATTATAGTAACTTATTCTTTTGTTTTATTTGTTTGTCTGCATTGATAATATGATATTTGAAAAATTTATAAGATGATAAGTCTATTGATTGATGATTGTAAATAAAAGGTGGAATTCGCTTAGATATATAACTTTTATGTTATATAGATCTTCCAAGTTATCTTTTAAAAGTTAAGTTTTTTTTTTTCTCTTTTATGAAAGATTTATAAATACGACTTATATATTTTATATTTTATGTTGGTTTATGTTTGTTTATCAATTAATCTTTTAATTAATAATGTAAATATGTTAAATTAGATGTGGTTATAAAATATGTGTATACATTATTCTTCTTATATTATATTAATATAATAATTATAAAGAAATTTTTTATTACTAATCATAGAAACCACATGCACACGTTATTTTTTTATGATAATAAAAGATGATAAAATTATTATTATTATAAATATAAATAATTTTTATAAATTTTATTGTGAACATTTATTTATTTATTTATTTAATTTTTTTAATTAAAATATATGATTAAAATGATCAGATAAGAAATTATTTAATATAAAGATAGGTTATTGAAAAATGAAAATTGATAAAATAATTATTTTAATTAAGAAAACTTGTATTTAAAAGATAAATTTTAAAAAAATTCTCTTTATATATAAATATTGATATATAGGTATATATGATATATAATAATAGAAAAAAAACATTCGGTCATGTGTCACGTATACCTATACCTACCACTCATGTATATATATAATCTTCATCTCGTATTACTAGATTCACAAAGTAATAATTTTGTAAATATAGAAAAGGTGGTATTATTAAGACTTGGATGTGTTCTACTTACATTTTCACCATCTAGAAATTCATTCGACAATTATAAAAGATGACATCAGCAATTATCATAAGAAAGGTTGACTAACTCAGAACAAATAACACAGAACAAAATTAGAAAATAAAGAAAATGAGATTTAAGTTTAATTTTTTATTAATTTTATAAGCTATTAATCTCTAATAATTTGTGTATGTGATTTTGGTTCAAAAAATACTTAGTTTTAAACAACAAAATAAATAGTGTTTAAAGATGTTGTTCAGGATAAAACCAAAATATAAAGTTAGAACATCATAAACAAAAATTAAATAATTTATGGTGGGGTAAAAATATAAGCAAAGGCCAATTAGCCCACCATTTGTAGGCCCAACAGGGGGTGTAGATAGAAGAACACAATTAATTAATTAATCAAGCAAATAAGTAGCAATTAATTACAGGACAAAATTATTTAAAAGCCATTATACACGTGAGGTTATGATAGAAGAGTCAGAGCAGAAAGTCAACGGAAGGAAGTGGTGGTTTTATTTTATTTAAAAAAAAAAAAACTAAAAAAGCAACAATGCTTATGTACAGTGTGTGATGAAAAAGAAGCAAGAAAGGAAGTGGTCTTTGCTTTCTCACCCAGGACCATGATTCTTATCGTGGGTTCACCTTATTAATTAATTAATTAATTACTTTATTTATTATTAGCTTTTATATTTTATTTTATTTTATTTCCTAAGGATGGATGCCCCTCCACTAAATCAGCTAACTGTGTCACGTTTTGTTAGTGTTGCAGATGCTGTGAATGAATCTGTGATGCGATACGATACACCCACGCATCACATGCATATGCATATGCGTATATACGCGTAGATCTGGAGGAGTGAGTAGAACAGAGGAGACGGAGAAAGAATAACGCAAGCGGTGTTTGTTTGTTTCAAACGCACGAGGCCATGTCGGGATTCAGAGACGCTCACTGTTTTCCGCGTCTTGTCCTCGTTGTGAATCTCGTTCTCGCTCTTCTTCACGCCCTCGTTGCTTCCCTTGCCTTCTTTCAGGTTTTGGCTTACGCCGCTTCCTGCATTTCTGCCTCGCTCCGCAATTTAGGTTTTCTCCTTTAATTTCGATGAGGAACGTGCTGAAACGACATAATGTGTTAAATTCGGGAGGATAAAAGAAACGTGCATTTTGAGCCTTTTTGTCTGTTTCTTCTCCGTCATCGTGTTCGGTGACGGTTTGCCGAATTCAATCATTTAATGTTATGAGCGGTTTTAATTTTCAGGGTTTTTCGTGTAACCGGTTGTTTTGAATATTCAATTGTCAGTTTTAGTAGTATGCTTGTGTGGTTAATTGGTTTGATTTTGGCGACACTTTAAGTTGACTTTTGTGGTTGCACTTTGTCACTGTTAAGTTTTTAGAATTCGATGAAACTGATTTGATATATTAAGCTCTGTGCTAGAGTGGAAGTGCTGAAGATTGAAGTTATTTGCGTTTACTTATTGTCGGTTTATTTTTTCTTTTTTGTTTGGGTGCTCCAGTTGACGAGGATTCACTTGAGAAACACGCAGCTTGGTTTGACTCGCCAAAAAGTAAGTGCATTTTAAAGGCTACTTGTCGAATTATCTGCTATAACTGGATCTTTTCTTAATAGATAAATCTGTTTATGTTGTAAATTTATTAAATTATCGGTTGCCATTCCCCACTTACTGGTAGTGCTGTAGCCTCTGTGTATAACAGTGCCGTTGGAAATATACCAATTATCAAGATTTGAGAGGGTTTCCATTGTAGCATTCGCTAGAGCATTGGGATATGAGTTATTGGTCAAATGTGTGTATAATGAAGGCTACAAGAATGTGTTTTCATGACTACTTGAAGTTACTGTTTCCTAATTTATAGATGGAAGTATGTGTTGCTCTCACTGCGGAGTTCAACTGCCTTTCATTATCCTTTCTGCCTTGCATCCTTCCTATATTTTGCTGATGATTTGGGTGTTTAGATATGTGTGTAAGAATCTTGAATTCTGAATGTATGCAACAATTTCTCATCAGAATGGAATGTCTGACTGTCTATGAAATAGTTCAAGTTTACTGTGCTTTATAACAAGAAAGGACAGAAATATTGCAATGCAGTTAGGCATTTCTATAACATTGCTCATACGAATATTCTACTTCTATCTTTGAATTTTATGTATGGATAAACTTTTATGGATTTTTTGTTTCCATGCTCTACTCAGTTCTAGGCAATTTTACTTGCTATTACCCCAGGTTTCTGTTTATACATACTAAGCTTCTAATGAAATGTAAATATGGTGCGTTGCAGGTGTTCCATCTGTTGATTGGCTCTTCTAACTTAGGTTAGTTCTATTTTACTTTTGATGTTCAAGTATATTGTTACGTGTTCCGTATTTGTCATCATTTCCTCTCTTGTATCTATGGTTAATTTAAGCCATTTAGAATTTCATGGTTTGCTACACTATAGGAGCCCATTTTGATATTTTGTCCAGTACTTGTTGGAATAACTTGTTGGGTTTAGATAGATTTGGTTCATGGCTTCATCATTTCATTAGAAAATTTGTCTTATTAATCGTCTCGACATTTATTAATACTGCCAATTTTCAAGTTTGTTTTACCTGAGAGTAGCTCTATACTTTGGCAGTTTGACCTGCTTCTCCGATTTCACTTAGTTTTCTCTCTCTATTCTAGGTTGATACCTTCGCGGAGATGCCTATATTTGGTTGTTTCTTTACCAGACATCCATTGTAGTTGTCACGTCTTATACTAGTGTAAATTTTGAGTGATAACAGATCTGCTTGATACTTGACTTTTATTTTCCCTTATGCCTCTAGAAGTGTCACCAAGATACCAGATGTATGATTCAAGTGAAAAAGAAATAACTATCTACACCTGTGAAGCACTTACCAGTTCTGAAATGTCAGGCTATTAGCAGTGCTATATATACAGAGAATTTGAATACCGAGGAGAAAAGGATTTGTATTCCTTCCGAGCATTTTCTTTTCCATTTTTCATAAGAATGTATGCTGAAGATGGGGATGAATCCCAGCTAGACCCCTGAAGGCTATAGGACTGACAGCTTGGGCCTTGGTCAGCATTCTTTAGCATATTGGTAAACTTGAATTGTAAGTCTGCCTCAGAGGCCGTTACCCTGTTACAACCTTTAGAAACTATAGTTTCCATTCCCCCTCTCCTGTCTTCCGTGTATGTGTGCAAATAGACTAAATTCTATAATGAATATTTCACCAAATCCACTTCCGGGTTAGAAATTCAAATGGAAATCATGCTATTTCATGTTAATTATAAATTCTTTAAATTGTATAGGTCAAGTATTGAAGTCTTAGACTTTGGCAGTTAGTCCAACTCTTATCTGTTGTACAGTGAAAGGCAGGCATATATTGGGAATCTTGCATTTAATGGAAAACAGATTTCGTATCTTTTCATAGATCATGATAAATTTGATTGTGCGCTGAGATGAGGCCCCAATTTTGCCTTATAAGTTATAACTTTATTAAGGTCAATTCGCTGTTCATGCTCCTTGATCATAATTGAAAACATGGCATGTCTCACATTATTTTTGGCCTTCCAAGATTGCAAAGGCTGATATTATGGGTGCCTTGCATGCCCATCTAAATAATCTGAGTCAGTTTGGCATATGTATAGGGTTTGGGCAATGAGCTTAATGTAAAACCACCTTAGTTTCATGCATAACGGTTCTTCTGTGCAAAAGAGGTATTCTTTTGATAACATCTTTGTCGTCTGTTGTTCACTATGTGAAAGGTTATGTTTTATTAACTTGTAACAAAATACATGCGTCGATGAATAAAATGAGCTGTCAATAATTCATATCCTCATGTTTTCTCTTTAATTCTTCTAAACTACTAAATTTAAAAATTTCAGGTTATGCCATTTATTTGGCATTGACACTTGTTGCTGCTTGCAAGGGATGGACCTTTTGGTCACACTCTTGTGGTTTCATGTTTATGGGTAAGCCTCCATTCTTTATTGACTACCTGTGATATATGTTCATCCTAAATTAAAATCTCTTAACTTCTTGAAAATTGTTTTGCAGCTTTCCCCAAAGTACTTTTTTTTGCAGCATTTCTTCTACTTTTATCCTTCTGGTATGTAATCTTGCTTATTGTTATGACATTTAAATTTGTTTCATGAACCGGCAATGCTTGCTAGAAAAATTTACTTATAGCAAGTACTTGCAAACCCTCTTTAGTAGGGATTTCAATGGATAAGTGCTAGGTAATTATGTTCCAATACCCACATGCTGCTGTAGGTGGTAAATTTAATAACATTATGATAAAAACCAAGAAATAAATGAATATCCAAGTCTGAATTATTGAGAATATTATGCAGTAAAAAAAGTTATTGAGCTGATAGCTCTACAACAACAAGGAAACCTCAGAGCATTAGACTCCTCCATAGGATCACTCTCCGCCTAACCAACTCACAACCTCCTACGCCGTACCCCTTCACACTCTCCCTTCTCTCTCCTATAACAGAATTCCCTCATCCCTGGATTCTTGACACGTCATTCCCATCCGAACTAACTTCTCACTCTTTCTTTTCCTAACTCCACTTTCTTTCTTCTAACATAAACATTCCATATTTTGGACCTAACTCTTCCTTCTATAATTGTTCCTTGCTGAGTAACAAGCCCATGTGCACTTCCCACCTTATGATCCTTATTATGAGTCCTATCATTACTCCCTTCTACAACAACAGCCTTGTCCTCAAGGCTGAAAGAAGGAAATTGACTCTGCAGTTGCACCTCATCTTCCTAAGTTGTCTCCTCCTTGGTCCTTCCCTTCCATTTCACCAGCCATTGTTTGATGATGTTACCACCCTCCGGAATCTCCCCGGCTGCTAACACTGCCTCAGGCTCTTCCTTATCTTCCTCCTTAAGACTCAACTCTGTTGGTAAAGTTGGTTCTACTGCATGGTTTCCAATAGCCTTTTTCAGTTGGGAAATGTGAAAAACTGGATGTACTTTGGCTGATTCTGGCAACTACACCTTATAAAACACTTCTCTAATTTTTGCCAAAGAGGCCCGTAATATCGAGGTGCTAGCTTCTGATTAATACGTCGAGCTATGGTTAGCTGTCTATGTGGTCGTAATTTGATAAACACCCACTCTCCTACCTCCAACTACATGAATCTACATTTTTGTTTGCAAATTTCTTCATTTGATGTTGGGCTTGCAGCAAGTGATATTTCAATTGTCGATTAGCATCATCTTTATCAACCAAGTAAGCGGCTACAACTTCCACATGCGTTTCTCCACGTTTAATGCACACTAATGTAGGTGGTGTTCTCCCATAAATGATTTCGAAAGGAGTCTTTCATGTCGATCCATGAAAAACAGTATTATACCATAATTTTGCCCAAGGTACCCAATATGACCCATTCTAGGGCTATTCCAACACAACATCGTAAATAAGCTTCTAAACATCGGTTTACCACTTCCGTTTGACCATCAGTCTCAGGATGATAAGAAGAACTCATTTTCAAAGTTGTTCCCAGTAACCGAAATAATTCTTGCCAAAAAAAGCTCATAAACAAAGGGTCTCGATTACTAACAATCGACTGTGGAATGCCACGAAGTCTTACAATTTCCTTAGCAAACAATTCAACAATCTTCTTGGCAGTGTAAGGATGTTTCAGCAAAATAAAGTGGCCATATTTAGACAACCGATCCACCACTACAAATATAGCTTGGAACCCTTTCGATTTTGGTAAACCCGTAATGAAGTCTAGGGAAATATCTTCCCATATCCTATCCGGAATAGGCAAGGGTTGAAGTAATCCTGCTGGAGACATTGCTGCATATTTCTATCATTAGCAAATACCACACACTTTAACAAATTCTTGAACCGTCTTCTTCATACCAGTCCAATATAAATTTCCTGTGATGCATTTGTAGGTTCTTAAAAAACCCGAGTGACCCCCTACTGGCGAAGAATGAAACTCAGTTAAAATGATGGGAATTAAATCTGACTGACAATACTAAGCGTCTTTGTAAAATAGTACTCCTAATTGTAGACTGAAATTTGCAACAAATGAGTCCTCTTGTTGCAACTTCTGCACCACTTGTTGCAATAAGGTATTTACTTCCACTTCCTTTTGGATGTGTTCTTCCTGCAACCATATGGGAAAAGACTAAATCTCCCTCCGTTCACCACCTTTGAACATTCATGACAACGAGTCAACAACTTTATTATCTGCATGAAATAATGTTTCCTACCAGAAAAACACAATATCCTATGGTAGACCGTTTATCAATAGGCAAACTTGTCCAATTTGCATCACAATTCTCAGAGACATGAATGCTTCCTTTATCTTCATATAACAATCCTTGCCCAGGAGCCTTTTTGATATACCTTAGAATGCGAATCAGAGCATTCTAATGGTCAACACAAGGAGCCTGCATGAACTGACTAACCACTCAAACTACAAAGGATAGATTTGGCCTTGTAATAGTCAAGTAAATAAGTTTTCCAACCAGTCTCCTATACCTATCTAGATCGGAGAATAATTCACCTTCTGTCCTTAATTTCTGGTTTAGGTCTATGGGCTGTCTACCGGTCTACAACCAATCATACCTTTTTTTTGTAATATATCAAGAGCATATTTCCTTTGGGAAATTACAATTCCATCTTTTGATTGTGCTACTTCAATGCCTAAGAAGTATTTGAGACTTCCAAGATCCTTGGTTTGAAAATGTCTACACAAGTACTCCTTCAGTTGAGATATTCCAACAGCATCATTTCCTGTAATGACAATATCATCAACATTACTATTAAGTAAACACATTTTCCAAGAGAAGAATGACATAATCTATCTCCCCGAGTCACGTTCTTGTATAACAAGATTTGTAATCAAATGTTATTGAACAATTTAACATTTTGGTCAACTGGCTTAGGGAAATTAAATTAAAAGGACAATTAGGGACAAAAAGGACAAAGTTGAGATTGAGGGAGGGAGACAAGGAAACATGACCGACTCCTTTTGAGAAAGTTTTAGATCCATTTGCAAGAGTTATGAAATGAGGTTTTTCTCGAAAGGAAATAGATGAGAACAAAGAGGTATTACCAGAAATTTGATCAAAAGTGCTTGAGTCAATTACCCATGAATTTTGACCTTCCATGGATTGAGAAACACAGGCTGTTGATGTACTTGGAGATTGAGATGACTGTGCCAAGCTATTAGACTTTAACCTTAGATATTCTTGATATTCATCCTTAGTGAATTTAGAAGTGGAAGTTTCATTTTTGATATTCTTGACGGTCGGTGACGGTGGCTAGTAGCGGACGGCCGGCGGTGGTGGCCGGTGGTAGATGATCGACGATGGTGGCCGGTGATGGTAGACGGTCGGTGGCGGGTGGCAATGGACAACAACACCACTCTGATACCAAGTGTAATATAGTGAAAACTCCCTTCTGTTCAATATACACATAGGGTCATCTATTTATAATAGAAAAAATATGGGCTAAGCCCAAAATACAAATAAGAAATAATAACTAATAGGATGATTCACGGATCTTCTAGCAACTCCATCGGACTCGTCTAATGTTACCAATAGGATGAATCATAGGATGAATCATTAACACTTGTACTACTTGTTGGGCAATCCAAGGCAAAGAAAAACTTGGGAGAATTTCACTAATGGGCCATGAGCCAACCACAGGAGATTTAAAACTCTAGTTTCAACACAATCTTAAGACAATAGATTTGTGGGTCTTTCTAATTTATATTTCCCAATATGTTAATTTCTATTCAATGTGAGACTCCAACTCACTTGAACATCAGCAAGTTGTCCAATTAATCGGTTATTTAATGGCTATTGTGCTCTTTACGATATTTTCATTTCGAATGTTATCAAAAATCCATTATAGCAATGCTATGGTGGAAATCGGTGGCAGATCTATAGCTTGCCACCCACCATAACATGGTAGTAGCAATGCAGGTTTTCCATGGCAGTCCACCGAAGTAGCTTGGGGTGTCACAAAAGTGTCACAGAAGAAACATGCCGAAAGCTATGGAGTGCAGCACAGCGCCCATGGGAAATCAAAGTGTAGCTTGGCCCTTGTGCGAAACGAAGGACTAGGGCAATGCCCATGCGAAACAAAGGAGAAGAAACCTAGGGTCACAAGTCCTGCAACGCCCTTTCTTTCTTCTCTTCTTACTTTCCCAATGGAGAGTCAGCCCAAGTGTTTTTTGTTTTAAAAATAAGTTGGGCTGTACAAGTAGCCCCAAACCAAACGTTACAATAGAATATTGACCTAGGTCACCCTACCCACATTAAACAAAACGGTCTCCTTTATTATTGTGTAGTCTGGCTGCTGATGGTGCTACCGGCTGCTACCACCGTGGACCACAAGTCTACCCTACCCACTTTGAACCTGCAGCTCCCTTCATTATGTTTTGTTTTATTTTAAGTTTTAAACGTCAAATTGTGGTGTTTAAACTTGATTTTATTGTTATTTGAATTTCTTAGACATGACATTATTATTAGTTATTCATTGTCTTTGTTTTTGAATTATAATTATATTTTTGGATTTTTTTGAATTATCTATATCTATATATATGGATATATTTTATTTTAATTTTAGCGACAATACTTCCACCATAACCCTTTATTGTTTCCAATATATTTTCACGAAGGATTTTTGCGTCCCTAATATTTTCTGTTTTCTCATATCAATAACTCTTCATATAATGGAAGAGTGAAAAGAATAATGTTTTTTCAATGTCCAATATAGAGGCACAGTGCTTATGGCTCTTACCACATTGTACGTCACCTCCTAATCCAATTTTGCAACAAACGAACCGTGGTGAGATTGACTATTATTTAATTCATGAAAAGATTCTTTATGTAGATATCACCACGTCATTTGATAGTCAGTATTCGCAATGGCAGAAATCAGTGTAGTTATAGCTTGCCGCCACAACATGGCAGTGGCGATGTAGTTTTTTCATGGCAGCCCAGTAGCAGATTTGGGTGTCACAAAATAGAGTTGCGAGACAGTCATGGAAACAGTTCCAAAGAGTGCCAGTGTAGCACCCATGTGAAACGAAGCAATAGCAGTGGCGCACATCTGAAACCAACCAGTAGCACCAGTGAGAAGAAGACTCTGGTCTGTGTGATCTGACCCGAGAGAGTAAAACCTTGATCATCATTGTTCTCTTATTTTCCCAGTAGTACTCAGCCCAAGTGTTTTTTCTTTTGAAAGAATGAGTTGGGTTGTACAACCCAACCCAACCCAAACATCACAACAAAATATTGACCCAAACCACCCTACCCATATTGAACCAACAGTCTCCGCTGACCCCTGCTGCAGATGCCATTGCTGCCACTGTCATTTCTGCTGCTTCTGACACCATCGGCACACTGATGCCATCATTATGACTGCTGTTGCCACTTTGAATCAGCATCTCCTTCACTGTGTTTTTGTTGTTATTTTAAGTTTTTCATTTGATTTTATTGTTATTTGAATTTGTTAGAGAGGATATTATTAGTTGTCTTTTGTTAGATAGAAGCGGAAACAAAAATAAAATAAAATCAAGCCATAAAGGGTTATTGTTATTGTGTGATATGTGTAGCTGACCTTATCTAGTGGGATAAGGATTTGTTGTTATTGTTAGATAGCTAAATATGAACTTGTTTCTTTGTGCTGGGGCTTCCTTTTACAGGGTTGACCTTTGCCATCAGGCAGATGATGATGATGACTACGAAGGAAGTTTCTGTGAGAACCCTTTGCTGGAAAAGACATCCAATGAATCAAACATAGCAAGCATAGATAGCCATCGAAAGTGCTTTCCTCTTCGGCTCTCTCGTGTTGGAAATCGGCAAAAGATTGTGATTTTGGTATGGGAAACAATGAATTTTTCTTATTTAGTTCTGATTGTGGTATCCTTTTTCCTCTCTATTATGACTGTTGTCTAATAGTTTACTTTAAAATGTATTTCATTTGTGTATAATGATGATTCATGATTTTCCAGGTTACATTGCTAGTTTTCATTACCATGATCGCATTTGCTTTGATAATCTGGATTGGGCTAGGAAATAATCCCATTGATTCCGAAGTGGCAGCTCAGGTATGGGCACTGTCATTTTAGCTTTTGTTTATATCTATCAATGAAAAAAGGACTTGGATCTAAAATGGACTTGCTGAGTATTTAGTTAATGACAAAATTCAGTGTTATCGTTTGATTCATATAGCCAATACCCAGTGAAACAAGGCTTTGGTTAGTGTTGTCTATAATCAATCTTTTAAGTAGCACAGCATAGCTCTGCCATAACAGCTAAGCGGACCCTGCCTACAGGGGCTGCTGTAGTAAAGCGGTTAGTGTAGGTAGCCAACTAGAAGATTGCATTGGGACCTATTTTGGCACTATAGCATTGGTGAGCTGATTCGAAAAAAACCCTTTGAAGTATGGTTTGTGACCAAAATTATTTTGCAGGTATATTTGGATCTTTCTGCTATTGGAATGATTTTGTTGGGAGGAGCATTAGCCTGTTATGGTGAGCAACTGCTATTCTATTTCTCCATTTTGAGTTTCAGTAGATTTAATATCATGCAGTGGAAATTTCCGTTTCCAAATAAAAATTCATTTTACGATAATGTTAGATGAATTTATACTCTAAAAGGTCCTGTTCATAGTTTGGTGAGGGTTAAATTGTTGATGCCTAGTGAGTTGCGATGTGTCTCTTTTATGTCAACTGTTTTTATTATAATGTGCTGTATTTTCTTAACAGGAATCCTATTATGCTTGAAAATGAGCAAAGTGAGAGCCGAGAAACCTTCATCTGAAATGTGGAAGGTACTACATTTCTGTTTCCACTCGAGTATTTGACAATGTTTAGCCTTTGTTATTTGGAATCTTTTTCAGGGGCATGCTAGACTGACCCGTGGCTGCCATCACTTAATCTAACTTTTCATCTGATGCATAATTTATATGCTTATTTTAATTTTAAATATATTGACGTATGTTGAGATAGAAAAATATACAGGCTTTTGTTGTCATGCTTGCGTGTTTATTAAATTTAAATACATTGTTAACGGATTCGGTTTTCTCAGGTTGCAGGTTTAACTATTGTCTCTGTACTATGCTTCACATCAAGTTCATGTGTAGAACTTTTAACTGACATCCCTGTATGTATGAGTGAAACGAATGCAAGAATTCTACTTTTTTCTTGATAAAAGGTTTAAGATTTCCTGAACTTTCTTGTGTTATTTTTTATTATTGCAGATGCAGTATAACTGGCATCAGCAGCGTCTGAATGATGCTTACACCTCTCTTATACTCGTTTTGTATTATTTTGTGGGTATGTGCTGTTAATTCAGTTACCAATTACTAGTCCACTTGCAGAAATCTTCTATTCTTTCCGTGACAGTATTTGAAACAGTGTTACACATTCTGCTGTGTAATAATTGGTTTATGTTCTCCATTCAATTTTCACATAGCGTATCATTGCCAATAAATTTCTGAAGTGGTTTCATCTCCTTTATATCTGAATGTGATGCTTTTTCCAGGTTCATCAATACCTTCAGCAGTGATACTGTGGGTAATGAGAGAATTACCACCTGCAGAAGCTGCTGTCGTACCAGAAGAATCTAGAACAATAACTTTTGTTGCTGATAGTTCAATTGCAATTCATCATCCTCAACGCTGGACTACGGCAACAAGCATGCAGAATCAGGTGCCTATATCATATATATCTTCCTTTGGTTAAATTATCCATGCAGTATTCAACTTTTGATTTTAGAATATGCAAACCGTTTCACATCATTTTCTAAATTTTTTTTTTCTTATCCTTCTTCTGTTGAATTTTTTTTTTTTTTTATATGAACATGGATTGCTTTGAAACTTGTTCACAATCATATTGTTTCCCTAAGAATAAAAGGGCTTTGCATTAGGGGAACGTAAATGATGATCCAGAATAGTCCAATAGTACATCTATGCGAAATATAATGATCTTCAAAAATTGAGCAATATAACCTTGTTTAGTGAACCAGCAAGCATAGCTTATTTATTAGTCTTATAGTAGTTATAATTTTGTCATGTGTGGCTTTGAAGATGCATAAGAACTGTTAGTGATATAAATGCTGCTAGTATTGCAGATATCAAGAGCGAGTCCTATATAATTATGCATTAAACTTTGCAAATGTCTTGTTCTGCTGGAGTTTGGACAGCTTATTGAAATATCCTCAGAATATGTTTAACCCTAGAGCGCATAAGAGAAAATGATAGATGGATGCAAGTGCTTAAGGCTGAGAGGTTTCCCTTCCCACTGTATTTATAATCTAAATCTAAATGTATATATCAGCAATTTGATATATGAAAAATTCTTTTCCTTTTTACAAATTTTGGGACGCTACTGTTTCAATGCTGGTTGGGTATTTTTCAGACTTGAATAACTCCCGTCCGACATGAATATGGCTGTTGCAGGATGACCATGTTAGCCTGCTTGAAAGCTGAATTAATCGATCTCGAGAAAGATTATTTTTTTGTCCAAATCATGCTGACTTGACTATGGGTATAAATGGTCGTAACCGTTCTTTTTTAACTGCTAGGAAAAATGTGATTCAAATCCTGTACCCCTGAAATTCATCACGACATTTACAATTTAAGAACAAAATATGCTTCAATTTAAGCCTCCACCATGATGCAGGATGCATGATCAGATCCGTGATTTGAAATATGGTTCGTATTAATGGAACCTAATTAGGTTGGAACAGTTTCAACATCCATAATCATTTCGTGCATTTTGTTTAATTCGATTTTATTTCAGTTTGTACTGATGGTCCATCAAATGGAAAGGAAAAAAAAAACGGAAAGAATCATAAAATATTAGTAGTTTGCTGAATAATTAAAAAGTGAAAATTTTATTAAAACCGTATACGATTTGTTGTTCTAGGATATGTTTAAATAAAGGATCCATGAATACTTTCAGTAGAAAATAAAAACAAATAAAATGGTATTTTTTGAAGAGTTATATACTTTTTATGCCGTTAAAAGTTATACCTTTCCAGGCTTGATTAATCCAACTATAGTTCTGATAAATCAATGCAAATTTTCTTTTTATTTTTCTTATTTCTTAATGACGTTTATACAAAGTTTTATCCCAAACTGCCCAGAAAACTGTTCTCAGTAATTAATAAAAAAAATACTTTTATTTCTCAATTCTTTAATTACCTTTAGAGCAATGCCGAGAAAGGAATACATACAAAATTCAGCATCTCAGTGCCAAGCCAACGGTTAGGCAACCCAATGGATTTTGAATCACTATATGGGGCCTAAAACGGCTTAAAAGGTGGATGCCCACTGAAAAAGGTTTTTCAATGGTGCGCCACTAACACTGCAAAACTAATCGGGGGACAACAGCACTAAAACACAATGCATGCAAGACTATATTTGTTGCTTGAAATTTACACTTTCACAAGAAAATAAGGCACATCAAATATAGAAAAAAGAAAAACAGTCAACCAGAACTTCAGCAGCCATGTTACATAACATATCAACATAAAAGCAGCTTTGTTTCTGGAAACATATTTAAAAGCACATGAAAGTCAACAATTGCAAGAAACATACTTCAAACAGCGCACTATCGAATGAAATTAAAGCGGCGCTTGGCAGCAGCATATAAAATATCATTGTGACAAGGGTACCAGAAGCATTTATCTTGAGCCATATATATTTATGGTACATTCATAACACAGAAGCATGCATAAATAAAATCGAGTTTTAGGCCAGCATAGCAACACAGTAAAGCTCAACCTAAAAGTACAATTATTTATAGTATTTTCTTACATGACCTAAAATCAGTAAAATGTCAGTCATAATTTATTACTCAGATTGCAAGACCTGTTGTCATAACTTGGATGATGAGAGAGGGTAGTAACAAACAAGATTGGAGAAATAGTCAATTGTTGCAGCAGCATCTCACATCTTCATGGTTCAACTCCAAATTGTTCCACCTCAACTTTGAGAGACTTGAGGTACTTAACAGCTTCATCTAAAACAGTAACAGAATCCATTTGATTACCTCCACCAGGCACGATCTTTCTCAATATTCTCACCATCCTCTTTATCTCCCTGTTATTCCCATCATTAGCCTCAGAAGACTTGTGTACAGAAGATGATGACAGCCTCTTCTTCCTCGATTTTGAGCAATAACTGGAGCAAGTATCAGATAAATTTTCATAATTTTCATGAGTCCTTGCTGTGCTTATTTCTTCCTCATCAAAGTCTTCTAGTTCATCAGCTCCTATGCTCAACAATGCATCAATGTCATTAGGATCTTCTTCAAAAGGAGATGACAATTCTCTTTCCATTTGATTGACTTTATTCTTCTCAAAATCTTGAGAAAAATTAGCATGAACATTTAAGCCAGGACTATTAAATTTGTAGGTCATTGCAGGATTGAACATAATCCTACTTCGCTGATCTGTTTGATCAAAGATAACAAAATTCTTGGGGCATGCCTCAGAGGGTTGCAATTTAAATCTTTCAAAGGGTGTTATCTGCCCCACACCTGGAGGTAAAAAAGCATCAAAGGCAGAAGAAAGTGGAGCATGCATATGAGCATTAGCATCAATGGAGTCATCTGCTAAAGGAAGTACCATCTTCTCCGGGAGAAAATATTCCTGAGTCTGCATTATATTATCTGTTCAATCTGACTGAATTTCAACAAGCAATGCTGATTTAGCCTATGCAACTGGCAATTATTCTGTACTAAAGCTGGAAGGAAGTTCCTAAAGGAATGTTAAAACTAAACAGCAGGTGCTAAGGTGATTCCAATTTCCATCTAACATCAAATGGCAACTTTTCCAAACTAAAACTTCATCTTTCTGGAGCTTTTCAATGATGAAGTACAATACAAGGCAATCCCCACCCCCAAACCAATGTACCTCAAAGCTAGACTACGTAACAGGTTTTAGCAACTGACGAAAATACTCAGCCTGCAAAACAAAAATGGTGTGGTAAAACAGCAGTAATAGTAAGGAATTTGTTATTAGCAACAACAGTTGCTGAATCTAAAATACTACTAAATCTACAAGATGCTACTTTTACAATTAGAGAAAACTTCCACCCCATTCAAAAGTATCTTATATTTTAAAAAGTTGTCATTAGCCACACTAAGATAATGAACCTCATAGATACTTTTAGAAACTAAAAGTGGGGAAGATGAAAAACTTACCTGGCAAACAAGCATCAATTGGTTGTACGCAATGACTCCAACACTCATTTTAATTTGTCCAACTTCCTTCACAGCTCGGTATCTCTTTATTGTTATGGCAAAGTACATCCTCAAATTCCCCAACAGCTTGGAAATGAAATGGAGAAAAACTAAAAAAGAGTTCCTTTGCAACCTAATGGGACTGCACTTGCAACGCCAAGAAACAATATAAGACCATCAGATATAATATGACAGGTAAAATATGAGATTCCATAAAATGTTCATAAAATATAAACCTATGGCAGCTATATTCAATGTATCCTTTCACATATTAAGAAGTCTTAAGTCATAGGATCGATACATGTTCTCCATGAAACAAAAAAGTTACACCGACATCACAGTTGTTTTCATTCCATTGCATGAAATAGACATAAAACTGTTACAAGACAAGTTCCAACCAAAATTTCATCGAAAACAATAATAGTTCTACAAACTGTAGAGCAAATTGGCAGGACAAAATTCCTCACCTGAGCAAAATAATTTACAGAATCACGCGAAAAAACACCACCAAGCGAACACAATTTCTTTTGTGATCCACAAACAAGGAAACCCACGGCATCTTGACTTAGCTCCACTCCAGATTATCAGATAAGATAAACCCAAAAACCTGAACTCAACAAAGTGTCAAAGTAAGGCTTCATCTTAAAATCAAGAAGCAACCAACCATAAAAGAGACATCAAAGGGACTCAAGAACAAAACATTCCAATCCAGCTCCAAAATACTAAAACGAAAAGAAATAACAGTAAAGCATCACGATTATCCTCGAAAAATCCTAAATCTTATCAGAATCACATAATCCATGGCTCAACTTCCATAGCCATTAACATAAACGAATTTTCGCAGCCAACCACACAGTAAAGTTCCAAACTTTGTATCAAACTAAGCCCCCCACTAAAACAGAAAATTAATTTCAGAAAGAAAACCCTAGCTAACAGTAGAGCAAAACTCATAACATGTATATACCTTTGTTTTTTAAAAAGAAACAAACTTTACCATACAGATCTTAAAACTGGAACCTCACCAGCACAAAAACAATTACTTTTACCAGAATTGACCGCAACCTTTGAACCGAACAAATTGAAAGTCAAAGATCAAAGTGACAGATCAAAACCTAAGATATTGGAAGAAAAAAAAACGAAATGAAAGAGGAATCAGTGAAGGGCAGTGAAGAAGAAGAAGCAGCAGAGAATTTCAGCCAGGATGCGTTTTGCCTTAGGGAGCATTTTTTTGAAGGAGAGAGAAAGAGAGAAGAAATGTGAGCCGTTGGATGGAATGAGCATGGTTCTTGGAAATGCACTTCCGTTTATTGCGGGTGTGATCTGAACCATTCGATGAGAGCCCGCGTGAAGAGAAAAGTGGGGCCCGTGAGGTTTGACAATGCATACATAATGGACTCACTCCAGTCACTAGTTTCCATGTGGAGCAGTGTCTGTTTGTGGGATTAATTAATTAATTAATTAACTAAAATTTAATTATTCTTACTTGTTGAATATATAAAGAAATTCACACTTTATCACTTAATTAATTAATGAAGTACTTCCTTTTATAGAAATTATTAAGTAATTATTACAGCTACTATTATTTTAAAAATACTTAATTTACTAAAAACATTAAAGTTGTTTACACTACCTTTTTTTATTAATAAATATTACATCTTAGTGTAGACTTTATGAATATGTATTAAAATTGAAGATATATTTAGAAATGTTATAATAGAATTATTTATGATGTAAGTAGTTTTTATTTCAGAGAATAATCTGGAATTGTGTTTTTAACATATTCTTCAAAAATAAAAAAGCCTTTATTGAAATGATATCTAAAAACGAAGAGGACTTGTGAAAGGGAAAAGAAGACTTTATAAAAGATAAAGTTGGAGCATTTAAAGACAAATATAGAACACTTTGCAGGATTTGGACAATTCTTTTTTTACTTTCTTTCAAAAAAATTAATTAAGGAAATAAACTTTTAGGTGTTACTTTTAATAGCAAAACCTTAAAAATAAAAAGAATAACCAAATCTGACTTTTATAGTTTTTTCTTTAATTTAAAGATTAAAATTTAAGTGTATTATAAATTTGTATATTTTAATAGAAAAAAATTGTTTTATTATATTTACAAAAATATTTTTTATTTTTTTAAGTACTATGCAGTTTTATTTTTATATTATCTCTATTGAAAATAAAATCAAACGAAAAAATACTTTAAAAAATAACAAATAATTTAAACACTCAATATAATATAAATAATTATTAAAAAATAATTAAAAGTATTAAATTTATGAATTATTTACAACTTAGTTAATTCTTAGTTTTAAAAAATTTCTAATATTCTACCCATATTACACCTAAGCTAAAATATATTTACTTAAAGTACTACAAGTTTACGTAATAATTAAAAAATGCAATCGATGAAAAAAAATAAAAGATTAATGATAAATTTTAAAAATAAATTGAGTCCGTTATTAACTTCATATAGTAGATTAAATTTCAAAATTGTAAAATTGTGAAGTGCAAGTTTAAAACCACACACATTTGCACAGTCTATATTTGAAATACACAAATTAGAATGGATAAAATCTAAGTAATAAAATTTGATGAAAAATTAAAATTTGTGATGTTTTAACGTCAAATTGGAGAAACTCAAGTGAGAAGGAATAATTTTGAATTCATAAAAATAGGTGTTATTTAATTTATAAGTTTTATAACAGAAATGACTTTTAAATTAGTCGGTCTTATACATATTGTTTATTTTTTAATTTTTTATTTATTTTAATTTAATAAATATGTTTAATTTTTATTTTTAATTCCTAAAATGTAATTCCACTTTTAGTTTTGAAATAAAAAAGATCTACTTTAGTCCTTAAAATTTTAAAAAATATATATTTCTTCTATCCTTGTAACAAAAAGACATGATTTAAAATGCATGATGTCAATTATTGCCAATTATTACCATGTATAGTTTCTTAAGTATATGAAAATTAATTTATTTTAACTTGAAAATGTTTTTTTTTCTTTATTTCACTCATTTATTTTTAAAAATTTAATTTATAATGTGCAAATCCTACATTCCTTTTAAAATTGTTGCAGTCAATGTATAATTAGAGTAAGTTTTTATCTTAAAAGAAAATAGTTACGGGTTTGAAATATTTGTTTGCAGGTTAAAAGTAAGATTAAAATTTTATTAAATGATTCCTTTGTGGTTGGTTTTCCATGAACTTTCAGAATTGTTGACATCTTTTAAAATTTTTAAGTAATTTGTAAATTCAAATCACTTAATAAAACATTTAAAAGGAAGAAAAATATAATTTCATCACAACTTGATCAAATAAAAAAAATCCTTAGTTTATATCTTCTTAATTGTGAATACTTTATCCATGAAGCTCTTAAGATAGCTAATGAAACATTGAAGTTGTCTTTAGGTAGTATCATTGGATGAGGTAATATAGTATATTTATCTAATTTTAGTTAGTATGTTATATTTTAACTTTGCACAATGAATTGATCTGTAGTAAAGTATGTTGTAAAAAACTGACAAAAATAGTATTTTCTAAGACGTGTAGAGTCACTGTTTTTAAGAACTTAATATGCGGTATACTGTCCAAGTCCCCCAGAGAATCTCAGAACTAACAAGGAACTCTAAAAAGAATATAAAAATAACCCAAAATAATCTTAGAAGACGAAAAGAAGATGAAACTAAAAGAAGTGAAGAATAAAAAAGATTGATTTTTGATATGTTTTGAAATGGAGGAAGAACTTCTATTTATAGAATTAGAAGAGAATAAAATCATTAAAAGAAAATAAAAATCAATAAATTTTTCTTTTTTAATGTTGCAACTCTTTAAATCAATTTGAACTTACTCAAAAAATAATTCGGTTGCCCATTAATGAAAAACCAACGTTCTAAAACAAGCATTTAATCAACAATTAAATTTTACAATATTATAATATTAATATAATATAACAAAGAATTTATATATATTTTTATACTTAGAATGTGTTTATTCGTATATCCAACATGTTATTTTAACTTTTCTTTGACATTCTTTTCCTTTATTAAATTTGAAAAGAATAAAAAGAATATATTGAAAAATATAATTAATTCAAATAAAGATGTAAATTAAAGAAATTTTGAAATAAATATAGACAGAATGAAAGACAATGTTAATTCTACAAAGAGAGATTTGAATATAACTTAAAAATACTTTAAAATAATATTTCTGCAAATGAGTCATTTAATGATTTATAAAGCAAGGTCAAAATACTTGGATAAGAGTTATGACTAAGAGTAAATGCAAACATATAATAAATAATAATATTGAATACACAATTTGCATATTAGTTTACTCCAAACTTATATTACATCTAACTATGCTTTGCAAACTATAATTGGTTTCAACTAATCAATAAATATTATAAGACTTATAAGTAAGGCTGTGAAAACAGGCAACCCAGTCCGATTCACCATGGGTTGGTCATTTAGTGAGTCAATCCAACCTGATTCATTTATTAGTAAGCTAGAAAAATTTGATCATGTCCCGACCTACCACAGGTTGGTGGATAAACGGGTTGACTTATTGATTCACTTAATTACAATTTTTTTTTAAATAAAAAAATTACAAACTTTCTATAATCCAAATCTAAACAAATTTCACTCCCAAATTTCACTTCCAACATGGGTGTTTAATTAATTTCGAAAATAGAGAACTTAAATATTTTTTTCAAACAAAAAAATAATAAATATTTTTTTATAAAATTAAAATTAAATTTTAATAAAATAAAATTAGGTAAGTGGATTGGTGGGCCAACCTAGTCCACCACGGGTTCAACCCGCATGAGCCGGGTTTAAATGAGTCGGTTGAAATTTGACCCGCATAAAAAAAATACAATATTTTCAAACCCAACCTAGTCCAAACCCGTGGTGAGTCGGGTTGACCCACATGTTGTATCCCATTTTGACAGCTCTACTTATAAGTGCCATTTATAGCTTACATAAGTACATAAAGTTACTCCTTCTTATCTAAATATACAATGTCTTTCTTGTCCTAAGTAGACAAAGTTTCTAGGTTATATGTTAACTTTCGTTAAGATTAAGCACTGAGTAGGCAATGTCTTTGTAGACTATAAAAGATTGTTTGATTACAAGGTTCGTTTTCAATTGAAAGGGAATGATATAACTTCTTCTTATTCTAGAGAAAACTTCATGATAATGAAGGATTTACAATAAAAAATCACTCTCAAGGTCTTCTAGCAGATGAACTATATTTTAAACATTTACAAGATTCTATATTCTTTTTACTTGCACTTAAAGTACTCTTGTTATGTCTTGGATCTTTTTTTTTAACCAGAAGCCTCCCTTTTGCAGGTGTGCACATAAAATTGTTGTAGGTTAAGTACTCGTGGGATCTTGTGTCAACTTTATCAAAAGTTCATGACTTTATATTAGCACTTCTATTTTGTAGTTTGAAAATATGTATAAGTCACTTTTTTTTTTTTATTTCTATTATGCTTTGCCAACAATACCATATAGCATATTGGATATATCCATGTTAACGAATGATATTTGTGTCATAATCTATCTTGAGAAGTATTATTACTAAACTTAGTTATTAGACGATACAACATATGAAAGACATGCCTTGTGCTGAGCACTTAAAATTTGTGTCTAATCTATATGATATGTGTATAAAGCTTGATATTTGTCTTGAGACTATATTTAGTCTAACTTATAAGACTCTTTTGGCCTAGTAGCGTATCATCAGATGATGCTTTCATAGTTGTGTCTTTGAAACTTTTTTTAACATGATATCACTTGCGTCTTTGAGACTTTTTTTAACATGATATCACTTATGTCTTGTGATCTTTTCATACGGAGCTTTGATGGATGCATTTTGCTTCATCAAACTTATTACATGTGTTTGGTGATTTGAACTTCATTCAAGATAAACAAATTTGTATGTAAGAGACCTTGTCTCATCAAAGTTTTGTGTGTATTGATCTATAATAATGTCTTGCATCTTAGGAATTTTTTGTTCTTTGTATACTTTTTTATCATCTTCAACTTTCATCTAATGTATATTTTACACTAGATAGGTATGTTATATGAACTAAATAATGTTTTTTTTTTATATATTATTTGTAGTTCAATTATTTAATGTTATTGGTTTAGTTTTTTCACAAAATATCTTAACTTTAAATTTTAAAAAATAAAATATAAAAATTAAATATGGCTAAAAAATGTTCCACAAAAATATTTATATCAAAATAACTAACATAATTCAATGTTGATTTAAAATGATATTAAATTTTTTTATTATTCTGAAACTTTTTATTTAAATTAAAATTAACTTTGACTAAATATTAATCTCAATTAATTCAAATTAATCTACTAATCTAATCGTAGCATAGTTGGAATTAAGCAGGATAAGAATAAGAAATAAAAATATTTGAAAATAGAATTCACCTTAAAAATTTAAAACTTAATAAGAATCAAAAGGTACATTCAAGAAAACTCAAGACATAGGAGGAAGTCCAATATAATATATTTCTATCATATGCAACATGGACATAAGCATGAATATCAATTATTCTATCTATAAATCATCTCTATTGTTGGGTTTTATTGCGTCCTACACTACCATTTGCTCACATGTATCACACGATCATAACAGGTACACAACTAACCGTAGAAAAAAATAATACAAAGATAAGCTTATTTATTTTTATAAAAATCTATCATACATTTTAGATAATATAGTTCATGTTTCTACTAAACATAAACATTCAAATTCACATTCAATCTTCCACATCAAACAAAAATACATCTATAGACTATCATTTAAAAAACTTATAGATATTGTATCGTAGCTCATGTGAAGTCCACCACTTATCATGTGATCAAACAATGAGTTATAGTAAAAGAATGACCTTAACTCCATATAGACTAACTTACCATGAAAAAGTTAGTTCTTATCAATCCTCTAGGTCACAACATTATTTCATATTGATCCTATAGACAAAGAACCTCCTCCAACTCTCAGCACCTAAACTTCATTCACTATATAAGTCCACAAGTTTAGTAGAGTTAGGATGACTTCACGTCGAAATCCCTACACCAATGTTTTAGACTATAAAATATGATACTTCTCCTTAGGAATGATCATATTCATACAATTCACACAATCATAATATCATTCAATCACATTTCTCAATAGATTTTTGACATTTAAAGTCCAATCAATTCGATTTAACTTCAAAGTTGCTCTTAATAGTCTTAGTTCTCATAGGATGTTCTAACTACATATAAAAAACCTCAATTAAAGATCTGAGCATGTTCTCATGATCTCAAATAAACATAGATTCACCTTGAGCTATTTTTAGTCACATGCATGAACAAGAGGGTCACATTTAACTCAAAATGCTAAACATACTCCAAAAGGAACAAAAAGTGAACTTACTTTGTTGTAAAATTTAATTTGTTGGATGTGTAGAGCTCTCGACAAGGATATTTTTTATAGTTTCTGATATTCAAACACATGAAATATATGTTTAAAGATCTAAAGAGAAGACTTAGAGAAGTTTTAAGAAAGAGTTCTAAAGGGATAATGATTTTTATAAAAGGAAACTTGATTAATAGAAATTTTGTTTATGTTCTAACATTTTAAAAATGAAATAATCGAATGATCTTTTAAAAATCTCTACTAATGATGGAAGAGCAATCCAACTGATTCTGGTGAAAGAGGTAGTCATCTGGATCTTCTTCTCTAAACGGACATGGATGCAACAACTTCTAGATTAAAAAACTGAATGAAAGTCGCTGATAACGGTCTAAAAACCGTTATTTTCATGCATAGATTTGATATAAAAACACACCCTTTGTGGCTTAGAATGAGCTTAGAATCAAGTAAAACACTTAAGTTGAGTCGTATGAGAGTCAAAAGCTGTTTTTAGAGATATTATGCTTGTTTTGCAGGGTTTTGATGAATATTAAGGATGGAAGCGAAGTAGGAAGGTCATAGACTCAAGAAAAGATGAAGAAAAAGCAAGAAAAGAAGAGTCTACAGACCGCTCAACGCCAAGCTTCAACGCTGAGCGCCCAAAGCGAGGGGGAGTCTTTGCCTGGTGCCCAGGTGGTCACGCTGAGCGCCCAGAGCGATTAGAGGCAAACCGCTCAGCGGTGAAATTGGCCGCTGAGCGGTGGCGCGGCTAGGAGACAAACCGCTGAGCGGTGCATTTAGCCGCTCAGCGGTGATCTGTTTTTATGGGCTTGGATTTTGATAGATTGTGTTATCTTTTTGGCCTATATATAGCCCCAGTGCGACTTGGAAACATAATCTTTTGGCAGAGGAAGACGACACAACACTCTTTTCACCCCTTGGAGGAGGACTTCAATATACCAAATCTAGGGTTTATCTTTTCATTCTTTCCATTCAATTCATCTAGTTCATCATGATTATGGTGAACTAAATCCTTTGTTGTTGGGGAACAATGTAATCTTTTGAAACTCTCATTTATCCAAATTCTTATTTATTTCATATGCTTGTCATATACTTGTTTATCAATTGTTGGGTTCTCATCTATGCTTAATGCTTTTATTGTTTAACTCATTTAGTAAAAGTTGTTTATCTTTATTAATACGGGGACGTACGGTAATGTCATGAACTGGTGGAAAATTCCTTGATTATGCTAATACCGCCTAGGGATAGGGGTAGGACGATAAATTGTATTTTGCTTCCGTTCGCTATGCATTATTAGTTACTAGAGGAGGCTAGGGATAGCAAGCCAGTAATTAATAATAGGCTCTTTTCACCATGAGATTGGGCTAAGGGTAGACTAAGAAAGATTGCATGACAATTGGATAAATAAGTGAAGTAAATAAGAAGAGTAGATATGTGAGAGCGGATAAGATGAAATTGTAAACCCCAACAACACCATTCATCCATAGTTTTTCCTTAACCATTGATTCATGCATTTGCATGTTTAATTCTGTTTTTGCATTTAACGATCAAAACTTTATTCTTTTCTCAAGTCTTATGAAATTAGGTTACATGAAAGTTAAGGCCTAAGAGTCCTTTGGGAAACGATACTCGGACTTACCCGTTTATATTACTTGATAACGATATGGTACACTTGCTAGGGACTTAACAGTCATAAGCAATAGATACTTGACTGAATTGATGAAGGAACACAGCGGAATGAAGGAGAATTGCAAGATGAAATATATTTAGTGGAATGAAGATATAAGGAAACAAAAGGAAATGGAGAAACACTCTAAGCGGTGGTGTTCTGTAATTAAGAATTGAAGTGGAATTGATGATTCAGTGACAAAGAAATTGGAATGAAAGCAGAGGAAAATATGTTGAAAAGTGATGCAGATGATGTAAAAGATGATAGGAATGGAAGCCTAGCTAGGGAGAGAGGCTAGAGGAGACTCTCAAGCTCTCTCTCGGTAAACTTCAAGCAAGAAGATAATTCTGGTCTAAATCAATAGAAATCAATCTTCATTTCATTCAAAGGTGCCTTTTAAAATCAAAGAGCAATATATTTAAAGGAAAACCAAGTCCCAATCAAAAGCCTTGACGTTAACTATAATGCATCAAATAAATGCCAGTTGTGCAAGGGTGAAGAAACGTGAAGAGCCACATGGTCAATCAAACTAGCAACTGATGGTGAAGAAACGTAAGCATTTGATGCATTCTTCAGACGCTGAGCACAAGCCCTCATCCGTTGGGTTTTAGGCTTCCTTCTTCTTCAACCAAGTTGCTGGAATGTACTCACATTGGGCTTCCAAAGCAGCTTGTTGGACAATTCCATAATGCATCCAAGTAAAGATTCTAAAATTCCTCCAAGTGAAGATTTATGTTGCTTCTCCTTTCTTGATATTTCCTTACTTCTTTCCTTGATTCTTCTTTGTCTTTCTTCAAGTGTTAAATCCTTTTCTTATGCTTAAGGCTTGGCCTTGTGCTAAGGCTTGACCTTATTAAATCAACTACTATTTAATATTTTCTAAGTCCTTACAAACATTAGTGATTTTAATTTTGTTTATTTTTAAAATAAATGTATACAAAATTAATTAAAGTTATATAGAAGAATAAAATTTTATTAAAAAATTAATTATTTTTCAAATTTGTGTAATTTTATCAAATGTTACTCATTTTTATTAAAATTACATTAAAAATATTTTATAATTTATTATATTATACCATTTTTTTTTCATGTCACATGGATCAAATCTATAAGAAACTTTTCACTCTTGTCTTCTCATTCCTACTATTTGTTTCTCAAACTAAACAATTCACTTTCTCTTCCTTTCCTTCCTTTTTCTCCCTCCTTCCAATCCAAACAAAGCCTTAGGAAGGTTTCAAGCTCAATTTGTCTTCATGCTTCGTCTCTTTGTTTTACACTCGCAACTTCAATTTTAACTTCTACATATAGTTACATTTGTAAGCACATGATCCTATAGTAGGCTTCAAATTGAATTCTAATGATATTATAAGAAACAATGTTATTGTCGTCAAAGTGGATTATGAGACAACAATTTTGAATGTACAATCCCTTTGTATCAATTTTGTAGTGCACATCATTAAAATTGAAATTGGAAGGACCTACACAAATATTGAGTAGAGGACAACTTTGGGTTCCTAAGGCTAGTTATGTGTTTAACATCATATAAAATTGAAAACTAAAATGATTTTTTTTTTCAATTGAAGGATGAAAAGAAATAGTATCACTAACTTGAAGGACTAAGCACATATTTCAAAGAAAACTAAGATTGAGAAGGGGTGTTTTTCAATTTCCTTTCTTTTTCTTTTTGTGAAGATTACCCAAAATTTGTTCTTGAGTACGAATGGTGAGGTCAATATTTTGGGGAGATTTAGGAATTAGAGTGTCCTCTAAAATAAAATTGTTTTTATCAACTTTGTTTTGAGTTGAAAATGTGTTTCAATGCTTTCATTCTTGTCATTCTAATGATTCTCCTAGAGGACACTTTTAGCTTAACTTAAGTATAAATGGGAATTATGTGAAAGTCAACCATATGATATAAAAGGATGAAAAATAATAAAATTTGAAAACTCACTAAGGTTGAGAACCATTTCCCCTTGAGTGAAAGCCTTAAAAATAAGAATGTGAGAGGCGTCGCCAATGATTTTCTATAATGGTAAAACCAACAATATTCAAAATAAAAATAAAGGATAAAAATGTTTTAAAAGATAAGATAAGAATAAAAGCTTTATTATTACTTACTTCATTGAATTTTTTATTAATAGTTTTGTCAATTTGATAGTTTAAAGTAATATTCACTTCAATTATTACGGAAACACATTGGTAGTTTTACATAGTGATCAACATTACTTGAGATGTTAGTTGAAGATATATTATAAAATGAAAATATTAATGAAATAGAATGTTATGAAAAAAATAAAATAGTCAAAGATAAGGAGTTGAGGATAAATCACATTTACTTATTCAACTCATGTTTTTTTTAAATGAAAGGACAATAGTCTTTGTTTAGATTATTGATAGGGGGAGCAAAGGTTTAACATAACCCACAATCTCAGTAATATCTATTTTTGATGATGAAAACACATAATTAATAACACATGTGTAGTATGTGTTACATGTTCTATGTCTACAAGCTATATGCTTTAGACAAATCATATTTGAGAACATGATTGTGTTGTTTACTGCATATCACTGTGTTACATATGTGATTTTATATGTGATTGCATGACACATGTTTATGGAAAAAGGAAAACCACAAGCACTTATGTTAAACTTCAAAGTTTGGCAAAACAACAGTTTGAAGTCGATTACATTATGGGTTGAATCGATTAAAAGTCATGTCTTTGCACAAACTCTTTCCGAGTGTGTTGTGAGATTTTTCAAAGAGAAAAGTTTTTCAAAACTATGCTTAACACTGTTGCATAATCGATTGCATGTGTGTTGTATTCGATTAAGTTTGTTATTGTTTTGAAAATCTGTTAATTCTTAACAAAACAGTCATAACGGTCATTATTTTAAATGTGTTGACCAAGCATTAAATGATAGTCGACTGCATTAATTGTGCATTCAATTAATTGTTGTGTTTGCTGGTAACTGTTATAATAGAATTGGTGTATTTGGTTACATTAGTAGCTAAGTCGATTAAATTGCGTCTGATATGTGTTATTCTATAAATTGACGCAAAGTTGAATTATGTAAGAACTTTTGTGATTCTAACATTTTCATATCTTTTGCAGAAAGTTGTGATCTTACAGAAAGAGAGAAAAAGCTCTAAGAAACAAGATTGACCGTGTTAATCAACAACTTGTGATTTCTTGAAAAGCAAGACTGTTGTGTTTTTAAAGGCTAATCAATCTGCACATTTGGGTTTTATTGCGCGATCAGATTATGTAATCTTTTGAAGATTGGTTTGAGGTTCCCTATTGTGACTACAGGAAGAAGAACATATGTGTTCTTGACTTTGAGAGTGTCTCAAAGGGGTTAGACGACAGGAGAGGGGATTCTTGTTGCTGGTCTAGTTGTGTATTGCCTATATTTTGATTAAAGGGTTAGAGAGGTGTTTTACATTTTTGACCTAAGGTCTTCTGTAGAAACCTTGTTGTAAAAACCTTGATCATTATAGTGCATTTGCTTCCCATGGTTGGAAGGACATTGGATGTAGGCAGTTTGGTCGAACCAATATAAAAATGTAGTGTTTGAATTTTTTGATCCCTACTCTCTTTTATAATCGATTGCTTTTTGTACTTGTTCGATTAAGTTTCCGCTGCATTGAAAATCTTTTACCTTGCGTTTCAAGAAAAGTATAAAGGCATAATTTTTGTGAAAAAGATTTTAAAAGATTTTATTTTTATACTTTACCAATTCACCACCCCCCCTCTTGGTGTGAGAAATTTAGCCATTCTATTTTAACAATCTTCCTCACTCTTTGAAGTTGAATCATTAAATTAGTCACTTCAACATGAACTAATGGTTTTTCTTTTTTATAACCACAAATTCTAAAAGAGAGTAAATTGCGAATCTCTAAAAGTAGATTTGATATCAACTTAATCGGTAAATGGTTAAATTATTAGACTAGAAGAAGTGATTGTTTCTTTAATGATTACTATGGAAATAAGTAGGCCAAGTGTCTTAACCAAGAAGGGGGGAGGGGTTGAATTGGTTTCCCTTTAAAAAAAATTGTTCTTTTAAATCTTTTGAGATTTCTTGGAATACAATCAATAAAGAATTAAAGATAAGTAAAAGTATAGGGAGAGAAAGATTCACACTGCACTTTATACTATATTGTTAGCTATTTAAAAAAATGTTAGAAAAGATTTTTACACTGACAAATATTGAGACCTGATTGAACAAGAAAAATAAAGCATGACTAAATTAAACAATCAAACCACAAAATGCTCTATCCCACTTTTCAACTTACTATACACCTAATGTGCAACCACATAGTCAAACCCCTTTGAACCAAGGAACACCACTTCTTTGGTACCATAATCCATAAGAATGTGATTTGAAAACAACTAATCCACCTCCTTGATCATGTCCAAACCTTGCAAAGGAAAACATATGAAGTTGACTATGAATTTGTATCCTTTAACTACCACGAGACATATCAAACACCAAAGTATTATTTTCATGACCTGAAGTTGTAGTGAAACCACCAACCCAAGCTCTCATTCCATTATAAGCAACCCTGAGTCATCCGATCACTCCCCGCCCTCGTCAGTGCCCGGGTGTCACATGCCCACCAGCTTCCGTCTGGTTCGTCCTCGAACCACACCGTACTGGGAGAGGCTAGGCTCTGATACCATTTCTAACGCCCCGGCAACTTACAGGGACTGCTGACTGCCCCCACACATCAACACGAGGCTTTCCAGTGTGCTTTGTCCTCACTCACACACTTTCCGAGAAAACTTCCCGGAAGGTCACCCATCCCATAATTACTCTAGGCTAAGCATGCTTAACCATGGAGTTCTTATGAGTTAGGCTACCGAAAAGCAAATGCATTTGTTGATATGAGTAGCCAAATCAATTCCTTTAAGCTATCCTTCAATTGTATAGTCTCATACCTATACAATCTCCAGATCCCTCTCATTCCGGTGTATGTTCAATTCGTTCATGTACCCCTTCCACTAGAAGCCTACCAGGAGCCGCTCCTTGTCCATGCTTCCTGCACCATGCCTCTTGCACCGACGATCACTCCCCGCCCTCGTCAGTGCCCGGGTGTCACATATCCTTCTCTTTTAAGAACAATTTTTAGTAATGTGCCTCTCTTTTTGGTATCTAAAACATTTCACCTAAACCCAAGGATAATCCTTTCTCCTGTTTGAACCTCCACACCTAAAACATCTCTTATGCTCTAACGTTATTGTTGTTGCTGAGAGTATCTAACCACTTCTACTGATGTTGGGCTTGGCACAAGACTTTTATGATACCTTACCCTTATTGATAAACAACTTTCTTTCTTAAGAAAGCACCACCATACTTGATTGATCCTCAAATCTTTCCATCATCTTAATCCTCTCCACCAAAGGATGAACCCTTCTATACACATGGGGTCATTATCTTATTTAGATCTATCCTCAAACCTTTCACAAGCTTTTTACACCTCCAAACCTCAAACATTGCTTGTGTATAGCACCTAATCATATTCTCTGTAGAAATAAGTAGGCCAAGTGTCTCAACCAAGAGAGGAGGGTGAATTAGTTTCCCTTTAAAAAAAATTGTTCTTTTAAAATCTTTTGAGATTTCTTGGAATGTAATCAATAAAGAATGAAAGACAAGTAAAAGTGTAGGGAAAGAAAGATTCACACTGTAGTTTATACTGGTTCGGCCACGACCTACGTCCAGTCCTCTTCCAATCAACCTTAGATTCAAAGGATTCCACTATATTGTATGAGTTTTTTACAAGCAAGACATACAAAGACAACTCTCTTAATGTACTCTCCTCTCTAACTCCAAATCTTATATAGAAACCTAGAAAGAACAACCTCCTTCTGTCAACCCTTAGAGATACCCCACTTTAAGTCACTAGAACTTTCTAAGTCCTCTTTCTGACCGCAGCAACAGGGAACACAATCATAGTTTATTGCAAGCAAATCTGATCTCCAGAAAGTACACCTCAATGTGCAAGTATGATCAGTTTATGACAGCACTTCAATTCTTCAAGAACCTTTGAGAATTTCTTCCAAATGTAGTATTCTTGATTCTTGGAGAAATAGGACGCTCCTATAATTAAGATCTCAACAAACAAATCAGATATTAAAGATATGAATCATAAAGTTGTTGAATATAGAGAGCAATGTCTCTATTTATAGATTTTCTCATGTGTGACGCAATTTAATCGATTACTCAAATAATATAATCAGTTAAGCAATTCCTTCTGCATTAACAAATTTACCTTTTGTAGCATTTAACAGATTAACAAGAGCATGTAATCGATTAACCAAAACATATATGCTACAATATTTAAAAATATGACCGTTATAACATTTATGTCTATTCAAGAAAAAGATTTTCAATCAAAACACAATATAACCGATTAAGAAATTAATGTAATCGATTAAGTTCCAAACTTAAGCATTTTGAAAACTTTTTCATTCAAAGTACATCAATTCACTCAGTAAATATGTGCAAGCATAACTACAAGTTTTAATCGATTATACCTATAATTTAATCGGTTAAAACTTGTTGTTTTGCCATAGTTAAGCATGTATTGATATATGATGAATCTAACAAATTATGTAAACTATTTAATCGATTAATTCATACAGATATGCAATATACAAAGTATTTTAATCAAAGATTCATTCGCAATCAATGAGTACATAACACAGATAGTTCAAGCACATATACATATATAATCAAGCAACAGTTTTGCCAAATTATGTGCAAGAAACTATAAAACATTTATGTTGTCATCATCAAAAACTCATATGTCAGATGTGGGTTTAGCTACATGACTCCCCCTATCAACAATCTCCCCTTTTTTTGATGATGCACAACATTAAAATGTTTTCCAATTACTTCTTACCTTTTGGGCATTAGCAAAAAAATGACAATATAAGCAACATAGAAATAAAGTGCAGTAAGAGATACATCAAGAAGTTCTTATAGACCATTTGAAGAATGTGATGCTCCCCATCATAATGTTGTATAGCACTTTAAACAGTATGAACAAAAATGAGATTTATAATAGATCATAGCTCATAATATCATACAAACACAGTATGATAATATAAAGTATTAGAGTATATACTGAGTTCAACAGAATGTATCATGATGCATGATGTTCCATTTGCAAAGTACTCTGAATGTTTATGCAGCGGATATGAAGCATAGAGTATACTTGCAGTAGCAATGCATGATATCATTTTATATAGCAGCAAAATAAATGTATCAGAGTAAATGATTCTGCATCATTTTGGTGCAATGTTAAATAATGAAGCATATGAAATGATTTTCAAAGCAGTTTTCAATAATATGAAACATTTGATGCTAAACATGTACAAAATAACATTATGAACATGTGAAGCAGTTACATTAGCAGATATAAACATACAAACATATGAAGCAATTTTTAATTGATTATGTTTACAATCTAATTGATTCAAATCTTGTTGAACAAATGTTAATCAATTATAGATCTTTTGTAATCGATTACATTTCGTGAATGTGTCCAGTAACACAGATAACATCATTACATCTTTCAATATCAGTATTAAACCTGCATTAAACAACTTTTTCTTAACAATGAAGTATATGACAGTGAAAAATATTCCAGATTGCATTCATACGCAACAGATTCAATCATTCACAATCGGATTTCATCTAATTACTCAATTATTCAATTAGAAAACATTTAATCAATAAGCAATGGATATGAAATCAAATACAAAATTTCATTCAACCAGAATAAGATAAAAAAAAAAAAGAGAGACAGGGTACTAAAGTTTAAAGGATAAAGGCCTTATCGCCAAATGTACAGTTATCCCAAAAAACAAAATCATAACTAGAATATATCATGTCTCCCAGTAAAATGTCATCATCACACTCATCTAGAACGTTGTCTTCGTCATTCTCATCAAACTCTTCATTCTCATCACTACCATCATCTGAATTCTGAATATTCAGTTTTTCCTTGATAGCATCAATGTCCTTGTTGATACTGTTAAACTAAGATGTAAAGAGGATTGACAATGAGTGCATATGCCTGATCATGTGCTTTTCAAATTCAAAATTGGGCCGGAAGGAGGCAGATAATGATCTAGCAAGTGCTTCTTCTTCATCATCCATGTTTTCATCTTTAAGTGTCCACCCATTTGATCCATGTTGAAGACACATGTGATGTAGGGTGGTTTTGTCAATGATGTTCCTCTTGCCATATCTTTCACAAGATTCTTCCACATAGTCATCATTAAAGTGAAGAAGTACCTTAGAAATGAAAACTGCATAGGGTAAACTTGCAAATTCCAAACGAGTCACATTAAGCATATTATCAGATATAGCAGTTGCCTAGTCAGTTTGAATATTTTCCTTAAGAGCATGGGTCAAACAAAGATCCTCTATAATCACTTGAGTGTGATTACTGCCCCTTGGCAGAAGAATTCATATAATGATGAAAGTGTAGAGACGATCATCCTTCTTCATCCCTCGAGTTCTGTAGTGGGAATAGTCTCTTGGCTCATTTGGATTTATAAGGAAATCCTAATAAACAGAGAATTTGTGCATACCTTCAAATCCAAGGTGAGATTTCTCACCCCCATGATGAAATATAGTAATAGAAGAGCAGACATCATCAATCAGCTTGATGTCAACCCCTTTAGCTCTGGAGCAAATTGTTCCATCAATGATTTTCAGGTTTGAGTAGAAGACCCTCACCAATTTAGGGTACCAAGGGTCTGCCATCTCCACAAACATTTTTAACCCCTGTCTTTCAAGCCATTCTTGAAAGACAAATACTTCCCTTCTAAAGAAGTTTAATTTGGCATATTTGTGACGTATAATTTTTCTTAACCTCTAGTAACTTACGTAGTTTTTTTTAGCCTCTTCTTCATTGATCCAACAATCTAAATTAGGTTCGCGATACAATGAATTTTGACCGATTGTTTTGATGCGTTTTTGTTGAGAAGAGGAAGCCATTTCAAAGAGTTTGATGGGTGACTTGAAGCAGAGTGACTTTGAGAGAGAAAGAGAGAGTAAGAGAGTGATTTAGAGTGAAAGTATGATGAACAATTTAACAGATTAGGATTTTCACTTAATGGATTAATTTTGGACGAAAAACCCAAATTTTAATCACAAGATAAGACAAACACCCAATCGTAATCGATTACCCAACATCTATAACTGATTATTTTGATTCACACACAAAGACAACAATCACAACAAACAGTGTAGAATATTAATCGATTATATAAGTTCTTTAACCAATTTAAAATGCAGCCAATCTCAGGTTTCTGAAAATAGTGAAAATATTGAGAAAAGTCTAATCGATTACATTATTTATATAATCGGTTAAAATTCGGAGAACATGATTTCACACAAGATTTCACACAAATCAGCACAGATCAATCACATACATCAAGATGAGTGTTTATAGTGAATGAATGATGCATGATTGACAGAAATAAATCTTGTTACCACTTGTAGACCTCAAGAAGTATATAATTCATCCTTTAAGCCTTCCTTGAGTCTTTTTGCCTCAAATTCTTTTACTTCCCTGCAAAAACATCATATGGTTTGGATGCAGGTACCCAAATGAAGTTGGGACCTTTGATGTTAGTGGTAGGAGTTGATTTCTTGGGAATCCACTTGTATGAACAATTGTATTGCAGTAAAAACATGTAACAAAGGAAGCTTTACTCAAGTCAGAAAATTTCTGCATTAATTCTTTCACTTTTAGCAGAGGAACTGTTGAAAAGCTTTTGGTCGCACAAAAGCTCAACAAACCTAAATTCCCCACTAATGTAGTATAGGGACAACCTAGAGTATCAATCCAAGGACCTGGTACTTATTAAGCTAGAATTGTAGAATTAAGCCTAATTATTTATTTTCTAAAACTAGGTGGTGAAAAGAAAAAAATGAAATCTAAAGAAAGAAACTAAATGCTAATGCGAATGAATGTTTGTATCTATGAATGCATGATACCAAATATAGAACGATGCAAAGGTAAAAAAGATAAAAATGTAATCTATGCTAAAGGAAGAATTATGGAATTCCTAAACTAAAATGAAGTATTAAAAGAACCTAAAAATCTAAGAAACTAAAGGCTAAATGCATGAAAACCAAGGATGAATTCATGCATATGATTTGGAAATGCAAAGATCAATGCAAGAAGAGAATCAAACTCTTGTTAGTATACAACTACGTAAAGAATCAAAACAGAACTGATACACTAGAATTGGGAGAAAAATGACTATAGAATAATGGGTCAAAGCTAAAATCAAAATGATATGCAGACATTCCATTACAAAAATCTGGACAACTAAGGAAAAAGCATTTAAAATCAACATTTCAAAGCAAAACAAAACAACCCAGAATTGGTTACTTGATCTATATGATAAGTGTGAATCTGAACCTGTATCAAGAAGACATCTTGGTTATACAAGCCCCCTTTGGGGTCTTGCAGACTCTATTATAGAGGTTGAATAGTGCATGTTCTCATTCATACTCTCAAACAGATTAAGCAATTAACCTGAAATTGGACAAAACTAAAACATCTAAACAAGAACCAAATAACATTAGAGCAAGAATCTAATTTGCATGAATCGTAAAAGTAGTTTGCAAGAATAAAAAATTAAAAGAGCAAGAAACATAAAATTTGTGCAAGAAAGATAAAAGAACAACGTTGTATTGAAATTGGAGAACTTAAATACAAGAAATGTACCGAAGATAACAAAGAAACCTCACGGCCTGTCACCAATGTGAGAATCCTCTACGAAATCCAGCAACCAAGAATATATCTACTTCTATGAAAAACTGATAAAGTCTAAAACTAAAGCATGAGAAAGCGAAAACCAAAGCTAGGTAGCGTCTGTCACCCACTATCGTGCATTGTCTGTTACCTAATACGCACTTTGTTCATTACAAGACTTCCCTTTATACAGGGAAAGTCCAAAACAGAAAAGAAAAGAAAGGAGGGAAAGGGGGAAAAACAACAAACGAACCCTAGAAGCTTCTCGAGTCAACTCTAACTAATTCTGCTTCATTCTTCAACCATTGAGCTTGAATCACCTCCAATCATCCTTTTGGGCCAATCAATCTTTTTGGGTCATGAGTCTCTGTTGAAAGTCTTTTATGTCGCCCTAAAAGTCAACAAACCCTAGTCCCCACTAATGCAGTATTGGGCAACTAGGAGATCAATCTGCAGACTCAGTGAATTTAAATTTTAAAATGTAGAGTTAAAGTCTTTTATTTATTTACTAATTATTAAATACTAATGCAAAGTGGGGAAATTAAAAGAATGAAATTAAAAAGAAAAGATTTAAACCTAAAATCTGCAAACTATTTAAAAGAAAGAAATAAAATGAAATGAAAGAATAACATCTAAACACAAATAACGAGCTTTAATGTGGGCAACTTTAATTACGTGACACTTTAATACTTCCACCCAGGTCGTGGGTATGTTGTTCTTGATAGCATGTAGAAGACACATTTCCTTTGTGGTCATCTCATCTTGCATCAATCTTCCTGGTAGAATTACCCGTGCCAGTATGTGTGCAAGAACCATTTCTTCAATTCTGAGATTTTTATGAAGAAAAATGTTTTCCCTCGCTTTACTAATAGGAAGTATGAGCCATCCTCTGTAGAGATCCTTTGTATTTAACCAATGATTTATTTGAGTGTCTGGCAGATGCGAGGAAATTCCTTCAGCCTTTAGCCCTGTTGTCTGTTGCCAAACATCATTGTTGATGATGATATCAACACCTTTAACCCTTGAGCATATGTTACCATTTACAATCCTCAGGTGATGGTAGAATACTTTAACAAGATCAGGATACCATTCCTCATTCATCTGTACTAAAGTTGACAGATTTTGACTCTCTATCCATTTAGGAAAGTTAAAGCTTTCCTTTCCAAATAATCTCAAATCCAGATACCTTGGTGAAACAACTACTTTAGGATATTCATCAATAAATCTCACTCTAGAGTTTTCATCACTAATCTAGCCATTTGCATTTGTTTCTCTAGTGGTTGCCATGCATTTTTCTTTTCCTTTCCTTGAGGGATGAGTCGAAGAGGCCATTCCCAGAGAAACTCAAGATGCCCAGAATTTAGTCAAGGGTCATTGGAAATACACAAGTAATGTGTGTGTGCTAGTGTCAGGAATAAAGAATAGCATAGACAGTGCAGACAGAAACGACGTGAAGGACCAAATCATAAAAGGGTACATTAGAAAATATAAGAGATTTGTAGACCTAAAAACAGAGGTTTTAAGTCGATTCAAATAAAGTGAAAGTTGACTCAAGTTTTAGATAGAGTTTTAAAAACAGAGTTGTACACCTAAAAGCATATAGTCGAATAGATTCATAATAAAGTCGACTAAAGTTCGAGAAACAGTTTTTCAAAACACAATTAATCATTCAAACATACAGACAATCATACACACAATCAGTCATCAAACAATCAATCAATTAATGCATGATGCAGTTATGTAATTCATGTTACCAATTGTAGATACTCAAGATGATTGAAATAGCCAATGTAGTTCATTCTTGAGCTCTCACTGCACATCCTTCCATCCGATTGTTATCTTGCAAAACAACTCAAATTTTTGTTACAAGTACCCATTTGAACTTGGGTCCTTGATTATCAGTTCTAGTCAATTGTTCCTTTGGTTTCCATACATACAATCCTTTAGGAACACCAATATTTCTATAATAAAAATTTCTAACATTGTGACCAACACAATTATAATAAAAGCAAGCATTTCTACCAGGTTTGGTTACATTAATAAACTTCTTTACATTGGTTCTGTTAGTTTGAGCTTTATAGCATATTCCTTGATTGTAAATTGTTCTACCAGAAGACTTTAATACATCATTTAAATTGTCTCTACCTTGAGTGAATTTGGCTAGCGTGCTAGTTAAGTAATCTATTTGTTCAATATGAGTAAGACATTTTTCACAAGCTTTCTCTATAGTAATAGTCTCAATTTTAACTTCTTTAACAGACATTAACGCTTCATCTAGATCTTTCTCTAATTTCTCATTTTCAGCCACAAGGTTATTAATTCTATGCTCATAATCTCTTCTCTCAGAGTTAAGTCGATTAACCTTGTATTGTAGTCGCATAGCTTCAACATGTATTTCCTTGAATGCTTCAATCAGCAGATCATACTTCACCTCTATTGGTTCATTCTCAAAATCTGCATCGCTATCATAGTCATCCCATGTTGCTCCAGGCAATGTTCATCACTGTTTTTCTAGGCAATGTAAGCTTCTTTGCGTTTTCTGTTTTTGTCTTGTGGAAATCTTCTATTGGCTTTCTGCTTCGGCTTTAATTCTGGACAATCTAGTTTGATATGTCCTTCTTTTCCGCATTCGTAGAATTGGACAACATTTGATCTGAAGCCTTTCTTTGCTTTACTATGACCTGCATGGTTAGTAAGTTGACTATCATTTTTCATAAGTCGACTGAACTTTCTTACCATCATGGTCATCATTTCTTTTTCGTCCATTTCTGCATCTAAGTCATCTGACTATGAGATTTTCTTGCTTGCTGCTTTCAGAGCAATGGACTTCTTTTCTTTAATCTCTTCCTCATCCTTCATCCGGAAAAGTTCATACTCTTGAATCAGAGAATTCTTCCTTGCTTTCTTGACTTCATTAGTGCCTTTATGTGTGACTTCCAAGACATCCCACATCTCCTTGGAAGATTTGCATTGAGATATCTTGAAAAATTCATCAACAGTTAGTGCATAGGCAATGATATTTCTATCTTTAACATCATATTGTGCTTTTCTATTTTCCTCAGGAGTCCACTCAGAAAAAATTTTCAAAACAGTGTGAGTAGGCTCAAAAGGACCATTTAAAGTTGCATCCCGAATTCCTCTATCCACAAATTCAAGAAATATTTGCATTCTGATTTTCCAAAATGGATAATTTTCACCCACAAACAGAGGTGGTGTGTTTGTAGATGAACCTTCACCAAAGGTTTGAAAACTGGAAGTCATCCCTAGGTATATAGTCGATTCAAGAAAAACAAAAGTCGACTAGTTTTTCAAATATCTTATGAAAACCATCTCTGGTGTCAATTGTCGAAAAATAGGTTGGCTTCGTTTTAACACCGAGAGGGGGGTGAATTGGTGAGTTTTCAAAATCAGAGTCTTTTTGCAATCTTTTTCACAAAGTATAAAACTTTAAAAATTTTCTTGAATCGCAAGTAATAGAAACTTATGTGCAGCGAAAAATCAAAGTAGACTACGTAAATAGTAGAGTCGACTGAATGTAAAAGTGTAGGGATAGAGAATTCAAACGCTGGTTTTCATACTGGTTCAGCCTCAATGCCTACATTCAGTGTCCTTCCAATCCTAGGAACCAAATGCACTATATTGGTCAAGGTTTTTAAAACAAGGCTTTTATAGAGACCTCCACGTCAAAAATATAAAACACATCTCTAACCCTCTAACCAAAATATAGGCAATACACACAAGACTTGCAACAAGATATCCCCTCTTCTACAATCTGCAACAACCCACTTTGAACAATCCTCAAAGTGTACCAGACTCCACAAGTCTACCCCATGTAATCACAACAGGTACAACAACAATCAGCATAGAATGCAACTTGAGTGTTGATCAACCAAAGAACACCTCAATTGTGCGAATAATGATCAAGCAGTAAGCACAACAGAATTCTCCTTAAGAACCTCTTCAAAGAAAGATTTCTACTGTCTTCTTGATGAGTTCTTGAAGCTCTAAATCATAGAGAAACAATCTGAAACAGAATATGAAAATGTTAGTTTTCCAAAAGTTCTCTGAAACAACTCAGGTCTCGTCTATTTATAGATTTTTATAAAACAGACGCTCTTATAGTCAACTAAGCTACTAATATTACAGTTATAACAAATAAGTCAAATTAGTAGTTGTCAAGTCAAACAAATTAATTCCACATTCAATACAGTTGACTGTCATTCAATGCTTAACTAACTTTTAAAATTATAGTTGTTACTATTCACAAGCATAACAGAATCTCAAATGAAACAACTAACAAAGTCGAATGCAAAGCGCACATAGTCAACTTTGACACATCTGCACATTTTGAAATTCTTTTCAATGCAAAATCTCACATAGCACTAAATTTGAAAATCTATGCAAAGTCTTCAGTCTTAGTCGATTCAATTAATAATGAAGTCATCTTGAATTATCAGATTTGCCACACAGTTTAAGTTCACAAAAGTGCATGTGGTTTTCTTCTTCGAAACTATGTGTAATTCAACCAGAAATGATGTAACATATACAAGCTCAGTGAATGTGCATTCACATATCAAAATCAACACAAAACATGTTCAACAAGATATCAATCAATAAGCAACATAACATGTAACACATAACAAGACATGTGTTATTAATAATGTGTTGTCATCATCAAAAACAGAGTGAACAAAGCACTGTGAGATTAAGGTTAGCTAAACTAGGGCTTCCCTTATCAACAATCTCAACATGTTGTTGAGGTTGGGAAGAACTTCTCTAGAAAACTCCTCTGCATTTCCGCCCAGGCAGTGAATAGTGCTGAATAGGTCTTCTAGTACAACCAGTCCTTGGCTGCATCTTGAAGGGGGAAGGGGAGTGCCTTCAACTTGACCCATTCTTCAGGAACTTCTACTAGTTTAAACATGAGGCAGACCACTTGAAACTCCTTCAGGTGCATGTGTGGATCTTCTTCAGGCACTCCATGGTATTTAGGCAACCTCTTTATCAACTTGTACAACCAATTTTAAGAATTTTCCATTCTTGGTACTGAACCTGTTCTTAACCTGGATCTCACTTCAAACGGGGATTTTACCAAACACACATAAGCATATCATGGAAGAAACTTACTATTTACAGGTTTCAAATTTTTTCAAGAATACAAGCTAGACACACAGAAATTAAACACACAGACTACTACAAACGGAAAAAAGATAAAGCTGACAAAACTAACTTAACACTCTAAAACTCAACTCATTGAATCCCCGACAACGACGCCATTTGTCGAAAGGCTTTTAGGTCGCGTTAAAAGTCACAAACACTAGTCCCCACTAATGTAGTATAGGGCAACTAGGGGATCAATCTGCAAACTCAATGAATTTAAATTTTAAAATATAGAGTTAAAGTCTTTTATTTATTTACTAATTATTAACTACTAATGCAAGGTGGGGACACTAAAAGAATGAAATTAAAAAGAAACGAATTAAAACTAAAATCTACAAAATATTTAAAAGAAAGAAAGAAAATGAAATGAAAGAATAACACCTAAACTAAAATTGATGAGTTAATGAAGCTAAAATGACCTAAACTAATGCTTCAAAGTATATATGCATGAATTGAAAACTAAAGTACAATGCAAGATTAAATGTGTAGATCAAAAGAAAAGACAAAAATTAGAAAACTAATTTTAAAAGAAAAGAAAAAAATTAGAAAGTTAATTCTACACTATGTGAAATAAACCAAACTGGATAGAATTTAAAACTCAATATTGAAAAGCATCATATCAACAAGAATTCAAAGGCTGAAACATAAAAGCATCAATATTCAATAAAGTGAAGAAAACTTAAATGCACAATTCAGAAATATCATAACAAGAAACACAATAAAAAAGGCAAAAACAATATATCAGATTATGAACACTAAAATGCATCAATCAAATGAGCAGAAACATCAAACATCAAAGTAAACCTCAACTATCATTCTTAAAGCATTGAAAACTGAATCAACAATTAAACTAACGAAACCATAAAGTGCATAGAATCAAACGTAAAACTAGAAATTGTAAACAAAACACAGTAATCTAAAAGTAATTGAAAGTGCATTGAAAGGAAAATGAAGATTACAATAGAAAAGCACCGCCGAGATGATCACGGGTTGTCACCACCGTGATTACTCGATCAAAAATCCAATAGCGTCAAAAATCTATTCTATGAAAAGCAATAAGCCTAAGCTAATGAAGAAATCAAAGAACTGAAATGAACCCTAACCTTGTTCACGGTGTCTGTCACCCACCGCTTACAACACAACACACATGAGTCGTCTCTCACGGATGTAGTCTCTCACCCTCCACCATTCACCCACTCGTTGGAGTCTGTCACCCTCCGCGATTCCACACTCAAAGTTATTTACAAACCCCTCTTTTATAAGGTGAAGAACAAAGGTGGAAGGAAAAGGGAAAGAAGGGAAGAATCGGATACAGAAGCTTCATGAAGCTTTTTCCAACTAACTTTCTGATCGATCTGCTTCAATCAATCCAGCTCCGCAAGCCTCCGATCATGATCCCAGTCCGATTAGCTTCTAGGCCGACTTCTTCTTGGGTCGTGACGCTTCTGGTCTTCTTTCAAAGTGGCCCATGGAGCTCGCGTCGAACAACACCGTCACAACACTTCTTCTGTCTACACTTGAGGAACCCTAAAGGTTGTAAGAATTTTGGGAGAAAATCCCCTTTTTATCGAACCTCTGCACGAATGAAGAGTAAAACAAGAGAACCCTTCAGCCTTGGCCAACAAAACGTTGTGTTTCATTTTTTTCAGCAAAAAGGGCGTCAGCCCAACACCAGCAATCAACACATCTCAGCCCATCAAAGTTAACACAGTTCATCCTGGAGTGTTTCATCCTGTACCTTCTGTTGGAAAACAGGTTGGCTTCTTTATTTCACCAAGAAGGGGAATCAATTGGTGTTGTTTCAAAAACACTTTCTTTTCGCAATCTTGCAATCAAAGTATAAAGCTTTTTAAAATTTCTTGAATTGCAAGCAATCAGAATATGTATGCAGCGGAAATTGTGTAGACTGCGTAAAGAATAAAGTGACTGGAATGTAAAAGATAAGGGATTGAGAAATGCAAACACATATTTTTATACTGGTTCGACCAATGATGCCTACATCCAGTGTCCTTCCATCCCAGGAAGCAAATGCGCTATAATGGTTGTGGTTTTTACAACAAGGAATTTATAGAAGACCTCCACGTCAAAAATATAAATCTCCTCTCTAACCCAAAACCAAAATATAGCTGCACAACACAATCAGACTTGCAGTAAGAATCCCCTCTTCTGCAATCTGCAACACCACTTTGAACAATCCTCAAACTAAACTATCCCCCTATATCACAATAGGTCCAATTCCAGCAATCTTCACAGGATGTCAAGCCTCTCAGAAAATTCCAGCAGTTTTCACAGGATGCCAAGCCTACACGATCAATCACAGATCACCAATGAATGCGCAATTGAATCTCCTTTTGAATCTCTTTCAAGAAAGATCACCACCGTCTTCTTGGAGAATTCTTGGAATAACGAGAGATCTGAAACAGAAATATATATGTCAGATCATCAAAAGTCTTGCGAACAAACTAGTGTTCAGTCTATTTATAGATTTCTGTTAAACAATCAGATTCTCAGTCGAATGTGTTACTAATTCAGTCGACTATATTATACAGTTATAACAGTTTAGTCGACTTAGTAGCCTATGGTCAACAAATAACAGAACTCATTCAATGCAGTTGACCAAGTCATCAATGGTCAACAGATACAGTCGAATATGTAAAACACAATGTCGACTATCACAATGTCAAACACTTTGAAATTTTTTTCTTCTCAAAATAGCATATAGCACTGATTCTCAAAATTTATACAAAGGTTTTAGCATAGTCGAATCCATTAGTAATGTAGTCGATTGTAGTAGAACTTTGCATCACAAGAATAAGTTCGTAAAAGTGCTTGTGATTTCTTACTTTAAAATATGTGCAGCAAAACATATGAAATGATGCATAGCACACAACACATTAAAGCATATACACATATTACACAGTACATACACATACACATGTTCAACAAATATTACAGTTTAATCAACATAAGAACATGTAATGCAACAACAACATCTACTTGTTATTAAGAAATGTGTTGTCATCATCAAAAACTAGATTGATATAGAAATTGTGTTTTCAACAATCTCAACACCTTCAACCATTTCACCCTGCACCTCCAAATTCCACAAATACCCTCACAATTAATAATGCATTAAGTCATTTTGACTTAAATGATAAAGGGATTCAATGTATACTCCCTTCTTCACTCTGCACCCCTATTTCATTTATTTTCCTTCCCTTCTTTCCTTCAGTGTGGTCCTTCAGAGAGATTGGGAGATAATTTTATTCAGTTTGTTTGTGTTGGAGGCAGTGAAGATGGTAGTGAGGCAGCTAAAGGAGGTGGTGGTCCTGTTGGTGGTTGGCATTGAAGGTGGGGAATTTTTTTTTTTTTTTTATGATTGTTGTGTGTAATAGGTGCATGCATTTCCTCTTAAATATCATAGTCAGATTTGGAAATGCGATGAATAAGAAATCATATATGAAAATCCGATCGGATATCCAAATCCGATACTCAGTTTTTGGTATGCGAAAGAGCTACTTCCAAAACATGAATTTGAAGAAGTGGAAATGAATTTGAAGTGCAAAACATGAGCCGAATTTGCATATGCGATTGATGCTTTTGAATGTTTGGTTTGCAATGTTTCTCATGTGTTTTTTGTTAGAAAACAGGTTGGCTTCGTTTTACACCAATTCTTTTTCTAATCTTTCATTTTCAGTAACAAGGTTATTAATTCGATTTTCAAAATGTCTTCTCTCAGAGCTTAGTCGATTTACCTTGTATTCCAGTCGCATTGCTTCAGCATGTAATTCTCTTAATGTCTCAATCAACTGATGATATTACTCTTCTATAGGCAGCTTCTCAAATTCTTCATCACTATCATACTCAATTTTTGCAGTTCCAGCCATGTGACATATATTGGATTTTTCCTCTTGATCAACTTCATCATCACTTGAGCTTTCAGATTCAGAATTCTCCCAAGCAATGTAGGCTCCTTTCTTTTTCATATTTCTGCTTTGAGGAGATCTTTTCTTCCCTTTCTGCTTTGGCTGTAACTTAGGGCATTCAGGCTTGATGTGGCCTTCTTTTCCACATTCATAGCATTGGGCAGTGCTTGTGTTGAAGCTTTTCTTCTTGCTTTGACCTGCATGGTTAGACAATTGACTATCATTTTGCATAAGTCGACTAAATTTTCTTACCATCAAGGTCATCAGCTCTTTGTCGTCCATCACTGCTTCTGTGATATTATTACTTGCGGCTTTCAGAGCAATGGGCTTCTTTTCTTCAATCTCCTCTTCATCCTTCAGTCTACCAAGTTCTAACTCATGTTCACGTAGCTTGCCAAACAAGGTAGCCATATTCACAGTTGTAAGATCTTTGGATTCAGAGATTGTAGTGACTTTTGGTTGCCAGTTCCTGTTCATACTTTTCAGAATCTATATGTTGATCTCTTCTTTATCAAAGGCTTTGCCAATAGCCATCAGGTGGTTTACAATATGAGTGAACTGTTTCTGGACATCATAGATGTTCTCACTAGCTTTCATCCTGAACAACTCATATTCTTGTATCAATGAATTCTTCCTGGCTCTCTTGACTTCATCTGTACCTTCATGTGTTACCTCTAAAACATCCCACATTTCCTTTGCAGACTTGCATTGGGATATCCTGAAAAATTCATCAATAGTCAGTGTTGAGGCAATAATATTCCTAGCTTTAACATCATACTGAGCTTTTCTATTCTCATCTACAGTCCACTCAGTAAAAGGTTTCAAAATAGTTTTACTATCAACAGTTTTTGTAGGTATAGATGGACCATTTAAAGTTGCATCCAAGATTCCTCTATCTTGCGATTCAAGAAAGATTTGCATGCGAATTTTCCAAAAAGGATAATTTTCACCAGCAAACAGAGGTGGTCTGTTTGTTGAAGCACCTTCACCAAAAGTTTGAAAATTTGAAGCCATCCCCAGGTTTTACAGTCGAATAGAATAAAAACAGAGTCGACTGAATTTTCAAATATCTTATGAAAACTAGCTCTGGTGCAAATTGTTAGGAAACAGGTTGGCTTCGTTTTACACCAAGAGGGGGGGTGAATTGGTGTTAGTTCAAATTTAAAATCTTTTCGCAATCTTGGTATGAAAATTCAAAGCTTTTGATCTTTCCTTGAAATGCAAGTTATTGAAAATGTAATGCAGCAGAAAAACGTAGTTGACTGCTAAACAGATATAGCCGACTGAATTTAAAGAGTGCAGGGATAGAGAAAATCAAACAGTGATTTTTATACTGGTTCGGGCAACAATGCCTACATCCAATGTCCTTCCCACCTTATGCACTATAATGGTTGCGGTTTCTACAACAAGGAATTTATAGAAGCACCATGCAAAAATAAAAATCTCCTCTCTAACCCAAAACCAAATATAGCTGCACACACAAAATTAGAATTGCAATAAGAATCCCCTCTTCTACAATCTGCACCCACGTTGAACAATCCTCAACATGTCACGAGCACTCTTCACAGGATGCCAAGCCTATCACAGCACGCTTCACAGGTTGCCAAGCCTATCACAACACACTTCACAGGTTGTCAAGCCTTCAGTCAAATACAACAGTCTTCACAGGATGCCAAGCCTTCAAGATCAAACCAAAAACACCTTCTTTGTGCAAATGTTGATCAAACAGTAAGCGCAATTGACTCCTCAATCTGAATCTCTCTCAAGAAAGATCACCACCGTCTTCTTAGAGAATTCTTGGAGATTCCTAAACTGAGAGCTTTCTCTGAAACAGGACAATGAAAATGTCAGATAACAAAAGTATCAGAACAATTCGTGTTTTGTTCTATTTATAGCCTACTAATATAGTCAACTGTATTAAACAGTTATAACAGACAGTCAACACACAAGCTCCTCAGTCAACAAAATCAATGTACATTTATGACAGTTGACTCAGTTAGTTAATCCTAACTAACTTTTGAAAATATAGCCGTTGGAGCAAGTAGGCAAAACAAAATTTCAAAATAAATAGTAATACAGTCGAATAAGTGTTTCACAATGTCGACTGACTCATGAAAAATCACTTTGAAATTCTTTTCAACTCAAAATCTCATCAAGTACATGTTCACAAAATCTGTACAAAGATTTTAGCTTAGTTGAATCCATTACCAGTATAGTCGACTGAACTAGACCTTTGTCACAACAAATATAAGTTCATAAAAGTACTTGTGAGCTTTTCTTCAGAAATATGCAGAAGTAATCAAAATCATTTTAACACACATTTCCATACAAGCATGTTCCAAACATATAACACATAATCAATCATAGGAACATACATGCAAATTAACAAAACATGTTCAATAAAAGCATTGTTCAAATCAGTATAGCATATCAATTGAACATGTAACACTGGAACATATGCACTGTTATTAAGCAGTGTGTTGTCATCATCAAAAACTAGTTTGATATAGAGTTTGTGTTGTCAACAATCTCAACATTTTTTTCATTTCCATTCTTCCAAAACCCGACAATGTTAGAGCTTATAAAATATGTCCTTAGTTTTCTGTCAGATTTCACCTTCAAAACATATTGGTGGTTATGATTCGCATGCAATGCAATCTAACCACTTCTTCATTCTTCCCAGACTTTGCAGATGCATGAGACCCATCACGTTTATTTGTCTTTTTTGGGTTTCCACAATTTTCCATAATACATTGTTTTTTTTTGTGTGAAATTATTGTTCAGATTTTATGTTGAAAGAAAATTTGAATTTTTCTTTGTGGGTTGCTTTTTTTTTCTCTTTTTTTAGGAAAAACCTTGGATACATCTCCGTTGTTGTTTTTGGCAGTACTTTCTTCAATAAGAAGGGAACTAAAATTTTATCTTGATAATTTTAGTGATTAAGGTTTGCTTTAAAGGGGAACATAGTTAATGGACATAAAACTCCAATTGTGATGAATGCTTATGAAGAAGAAAATGAAGTTGTGCTACCTGAGAAGACGAAGTTGTGGTGCCTGTGTGTGACTGGAAGCAATGGAACGAGAGTGTGCTGAGATTTTGAGACCTCATGCTAGTTTTTGAATTGCACCAAAAATAATAACTGACAAACTATTGTATTAAAGAATCATTGACCAACTTTTTCGTTTTAATAAATATCAAAAGTGTTTTAAATATGGACAATTTTGACATTGTGTAAAAATTTGGAGGTGCAGGATTAAAAGACTGAAGGTGTAGGGTGAAACCCCCTCTTATCTGTGCGGCAACATTGTAGTGCGGTCCAACAGCGGCCTAAATCAACATTGTAGTGGCAGTCTATCAAATCAACGTCAGCCCAGATTGCTTGGCCCAACACAACTTTCTTCAGCCCAAACAACACCAAAGAATTAATCTGCAAAAAGGAAATTTAAAAAGGGTTAAACAGTACAAAGAAAAGATAAAAAGCCTAAAAGCAAAAATTTATTTATTTTCTTTACATTTTTATCTAAAAAAATTACTTATTTATTTAAAAACCTATTTATTTAACTAAAAAGACAAAATTAACACTATTTTAACAAAACTCTATAATTAAAGAAAAATTTCTAAACTAACCTAATTTTAGAAAATTAAAAACTAAAAGAAACTAAAAATATTTCCTAAACATAAAAAATAGGTAAAAATTAGGAGTTATTAGTCTCTAACCAAGCTCACTTTTCAATCCATTGAGCTCGCTTCTATGCTTTAGTGCACTAAAACCCCTCTTTTAGTAAGAACCCTGGCCATGAGTAAGAGAGATGGGAGGAAAACCCCAAATTATTCGAGCAGATTTTGCACAAATGATACACAAAATAGAAACCACATTAGCTTTGGACTTCCAGGCAACATTTCATTTAAGTTCCGCTCAAAACACACAACTTCAGCCCACTCCAGTAGTGGCTAAATGATGTAATTAAATCAGTGTTGGCCCATATTACTTCAGCTCATTTCAGCACCAGCAGAGTCTTCTTTTCCACTCCACTCAAAACGCACAGCTTCAATAAAGGGGAATAAGCTCAGCCCATGCAAAGTATAGCGGCCCAATCAGTGTTTCAATCAATAACAGCAATGCAGAACAGTACTAGTGCCAGCGGCCCAACTCTGCATCATTCCCTAATTAAGTTATTGCCATTGGAGCAACCCAAATTATTTCTCTTCTGGCCCAATTCGTGAAATGGCCCAAACAACTTTTATTCACTTAATTATGGTCCATTTTCCCAAGGGCTAATCCTGCAAAAAGAAAAACTCAAATTTTATAACAGAAGAAATTTTTATTTTTATTTTCTGAAATTTTTTATAAAAAAGTAAAATAGCCTATTTATTTAAAATCCTATTTTATTTAATTGAAAAGACAAAATTAATAGTATTTTAACAAAACTATAAAATTAAAGAAAAAAAATGATAAACTAACTTAATTCTAGAAAATTAGAAACTAAAAGAAACTAAAATTACCTTCTAAACACATAAAAATATGTAAAAATTGGAGTTATCATAAAAATATGTAAAAATTACCTCCTAGGTAGGGAAGACTAAAATGTAAAGAAAGACTCCATCTAAAAATAAAAACCCAAAACAAAAACTCAAAAGAAACTAAACTTATTCACAAGCACATTCAATCCTGCCAATTCAATTATTTTCCAGCCATTTCATTCATCATATCTGCATAACCATATTTCTAAACTTTAAACACCAGTTTCAGCAATCCAGTAAGTGAAAAACAACTTCTTTCAGCCAATTTCAACAATGAACATATTCAAAAAAGCATAAATCAGTTTCAACAGCATAGGAAAAAGTGTTTGCACTCATTTTCACTCAAGTGTTTATGGTTGTCCTGTTACACTCACTCATGACATGCTAACTTCCATTTCCTAACATTGAAAAGATTTTAAGTGATAGTGCTCAGCTCATGGTTTCATCTAGATCAAAAGGTCTTTAATGGCTTGTAATGTAAATTGCATGAAGGGTTAGAAAACACAAGTGATGGAAACCCATTGAGGGCATTCCATTCAAAGGAGTATCAACTAAAGCTAAGGCTAAGAAAGGGAAGTGCAGAAGGACTTTTAAAAGCTCTTTCTTGATTTTCTATCTCTAAGTCTTAGAAGGATTCTATTCTAATATGTTTATATGTTATTTTGTAGGGTTCAATAAGGCTAAGACACCATGGACTTGGGCCCAAGCCCAATAACTAAAAGTCCAACAACACAACCCAAGGAGAAGGGTAAAAGAAACATTTCCACAAAGGGAGGAGGGGTGAATATATCAAATATGGAGCTGCCCCAAGAAGAATTCACATGTGCCACACCATCACGGCAAAAACAATGGCATCTCCACGCATTGCATTGCATCTTCCAGAATCAGGTCGCGCACCTCTCACCGCTGCCACGTGGGAAGATCTGCATCTCTTCAGCAAGCATCTTCACCCTTCATAGTATAGGCTTTGCCTTTTAAATACACATGTATCAGATTATGAGCTTCACTTTTGGAATATATGAGAATTTCTGCTGATGCATTTCCAGCTATTTTCTTTGCACCGAAAGTCACTCCACCATGAGCTTCCCCTTTCTCTCCTCTAGCTTCCTTCCAGGGATGGAAGGCTGTCTGAGCTAGTACCACATCCACCGAAGGCTCTTCTTCCATCTAAATCAACCACCGAATCCACTGCACCATTTTACTTTCGCTGCCAGTTGCGTTCAGTGAGCATAATTCGCCTCTGCTCACGGATCCATCATCCATTTGCTGTTTCAAATCAACCATGGTTGGAGCTAACCCATCAACAAGGCTACATGGAAGTAGAGAAACTGTGAAGAAGAGGAGAGAACCTAGAACTCAGTACATTCTTTGTTTAACTTTTGGCCAATCAAATTTCTTTTTCTCTCTCTGGTTTTTACACAGTCAAGTCTTATCTTTCAATTCTTTTGCATTTTTCTCTTTTTCCAGACTTGCTCTTTTCTTTTTCACACAACCAGATTTGTTCAATTCATTTTCCTTTTTCTTTTTCCCTTGTGGCCTTTCTTTTCTATTGTACTCACCAAGTTCAAGATCCTCACTTCTTCTCATAAGTTTCTACAGGTTAGGTAATTGATGGGGGAAATGGTTTGTAATGAATGGGAACAAAGAATAGGTTGTGGCTCAAAATGAAAGGTACAATGGATAAAATTGAAATGAGTAAGATAAACTGACTATAGATTGAAAGAAAGAATGCTAAAATCATGTCTAAATTCTACCAAGAGCAAGCTTGTCACAGCGAATCAATGCAAAATCAGAATTAAAAGTCAAACATGCATGAAATTACACAAGAAAGACAAAAAAAATTGGGCCCAAAATCTCTCCAGGTTAAGGATTTGCTAAAACTGACTTTCTATCCTCTTTTATACAAAAATTGCTTTATTGGACTGAACTCAGATGCAAAAATAATGCTAAGACTACTTCTATCTTAATCTAAAGCAGAAAACACAATTAATAGTTCTAATTAAAAGAAATGAAACCAAAAAATGAATAAAAGCATGAAATAGAACCTAGCAATAAAACTAGCCTATGTGTGACTAAGAGAATCTAAACTACACTAAACCAGCTAAAACAATTCCTATACCAAAGCTCTATGAAGGAAAATAGTAAAAGGGAGCCTAGAAAATTCTAAAACCCATAACAGGACTTAAAAAGTAAAAATCTCATAACAGAACCTATTGTAAAGAGGCTAAAACAGAAAACAAAAAATTAAAGAAATAAGAGAAACCCATACCTAATTCTATTTAAAGAAACAGTTGAAAGAAATTTAACCTAAACAATATCCTAAGCAAACAAAGAAATTGAAAAGTAAATAACCTACACAATTCTAAAACAAGTGCATATTTACTAAAACAGAACATGAAAATAAAAATAAAAACTAAGGAAATTACCAATGCTAACACATGACTTAAAGAATATTTAATACGTGAAATAGAATTAAGAATATAAGAAAAAAAATTCTACAAGCAACTAAAAATATAAAACCTAATCCTACAACCTAAAACAGATTATGAAAGTGTCAAAAACTAAGTATTTACAAACTAGAAACAATTATTTACAAACTGAAACAACACTAAAATCACATACTAACATGGTTATTTCAAAGTGGAAACAAAAAAGTTAAACCTATACCTTCTCACCCCACACTTAAGAGGCACATTGGTCTCAATGTGAGTAAGGAAGGTTTTCTAACAACATAAAACAATAACATATATATACAGATCAAACAAAATCAAAATTATACAAAAATGGAATTGAGAAAACACAAATTGAAGAAGACGTGTACATAATAGAATTAGAAAAACTAAACTAAACTACAAAACTACAAGAAGTAAATTTGTTTAAATTGGCCACAAGCCAAAATTGATTTTTTTTTATGGAAAATAGCATATTTTGTATCCTATTATTTACTATGCTACTTAAAGCTAACAAGAACCTATAACTAATATTAAAAAGAAATGAAAAGAATGTTCTTATGGGTTTTTCTCCATTGTGCTCAGCCTCTCTGTGTATTTTCTTCATGGCTGCATTGAAGTCCTCCTACTCAAGCATCTGCTCTAGCAGCATCAGCTCTTCATTCAATTTTGGCTACTGATTTTGCACTTTCCAAGCATCTCGGTGCATCATTAACAACTTTCCATTCAAGGTGTGCAGTTGGTTCTTTACGTTCAAGGCCCTTTAAGCAATATTGATCCCATCTTCTGCCTCATCCAAAGTTGTCCTTGTCTCTAATCACTAGTTGCCTCATTTATAACGATTGAAATTACCATTATCAATGATTCAATTTTGACACTAAATGCACCCTTTTTGACTTAGAAACTTGCTTGAACTCATGTTTTTGCTTTGGTTTTATGAATAAGTGAATAGAGGTTATGCTTAATGATTTTATCACTAAATTTCCTCAATTTTGTAGGTTATTGGTATGATTTGGAAGAAGAGCAAAAGTATTAAGGAGTTGGAACTCAAGAGGGGCAAAAAAAGAGAAAAAAATGCAGTGCAAAAAACTCAAGCTGAGGGCCCCCTCAAGGGCCCTGAGCGCCCGCGCTGAGGGCCCTCTGAGGGGCGCTGAGGGCCCCCTGAGGGGCGCTGAGGGCCCCCTGAGGGGCGTTGAGCGCCAACCAAACATGCCACAGAGTGCCTGCTTTCCCCTTTCAGGGCCCTAAGCGCCACCCTTCTCGCATGGGCGCCTTCTTTCCCTAAGTAGGGGCGTTGAGCACTGGCGTGTTGGGCTTGTGGGCCAATTTTTATCTATCTAAGGACTTGCTCGCCATGGGGTTGGTATCTCTTGATGGCTTGAACATAGAAACACACGTTTTTCCTCTTTAGAGGCAGATTTGGGGATGCAGGAGCTCTCTTCTTTAGTTTATAGGGTTTTTCTATCTTTTCCATTCCATTGTATACCTAATTTCTTCATAACAATGGAGAACTAAACCTTATTTGTTGTTGGAGAAGATGTAACCTCTAAACTCTTATGTATTTGAATTTGTTCTGAATTATTATATGCTTCTTTTATTAATTGTTAGGGATTTTCTCCTATGCTCAATACTTGTTATGTTTTAATCATTCATGGCATGATTTTTGGTTTTCTTTGTTATTGGTAAATACCCAGAAACCTAGATCTAGATAATCTCTCCCAAGAGAACTATTGCCTAGACACAGGGATAGAACACTTGGTTGTCTTAAGCTTTTGTTTGTAATGTAGATTTAATTATTAGGGATGCAAGACATTGTGGTCTAGTAATTAAGGATAGGCTTCTTTCGTCGAGACATCGGGTTCTAAGCAATTTAGAAAGTGACATTGACATTTAATAAAGAAGAAGAATTCTTATATGCATGAGAGTGATTAGGTGAAATCTAAACCCCAACAACATTATCATCTCATATTATCAACATCATCCATTCGTTCTAGTGTTTAGCCTTAATTGATCAAATTGCATTCATGTTTATTTTTCTTCATTTTGCATTCTAAACCACCAAAATGTTCTTTTAAGTCTTAATTAGTTAGTAATTACATGACTGTTTAGTGTCGTGAGTCTTCTGGAATATGATACTTGGTCTTACCATTTTATATTACTTGATACGATTCGGTACACTTGTCGAGGTCTTAACACTCATCAGGGTCATTTCCAGCTAGCTTGCACAACAATTTTCTTGCCTCAGTTGGTCTCTTGTCCAATAGAGAGCCTTCAGTTGTTGCATCAACCAACATCTTGTCTTTGTAAAGCAAGCCCTCATAAAAGTATACTAGAAGCCTGGGCTCTGAAACCTAGTGGTTAGGGCAAGCTGTATAGAGCCCATTGAACCTCTACCAGTACTCAACCAGACCTTCCTCTTGAAATTGTCCAATGGTTGTGATCTCCCTCTTGAGGTTAACTCCTTTAGCTACTAGAAAGTACTTATTGAGGAACCTCTATTGCATTTCTTGCCACCCACGAAGAGGGTACTGCTGATACAAGAACCAACCTCTTGTTGCACCTTGCAAAGACATTGGAAATGTCTTCTTCATCGTTGCTTCCTCTAGAACTCTAACAAACTTCATGGAGGAGCACACCCAGTTAAACTCTTTGATGTGCTTGAGTGGGTCTTCATGTGCTAGCCCATGGAACTTGGGCGTTCTTATAATCAGCTTGTATAACCAATCTTGAGAATAAGCCATCTCTTCAAGTTTAGTGCAAAGCCTGTTTTCAACCTGGACTATACTTCAAGAACAGATTATACCAACACACAAAAGCACAACAGGGGAGAGAAACCACTATTTACAAATTTTAAAATTTCCAAAAACTAATGCTAAAACGAAAGACAAAAACCTACAAGGCTAACTCTACAACTCTAAGACTTAAGTCGCCAAAGTCCTCGACAATGATGTCATTTGTTAAAAAGAATTTGGTCGCACAAAAGCTCAACAAACCTAAATTTTCCACTAATGTAGTATAGGGGAAACCTAGAGTATCTATCCAAGGACTTGGTACTTATTAAGCTAGAATTGTAGAATTAAGCCTAATTATTTATTTACTAAAACTAGGTGGGAAAAAGATAAAAATGAAATTTAAAGAAAGAAACTAAATGCTAATGCGAACTAATGTTTGTATCTATGAATGCATCATACTTAATATAAAATGATGCAAAGGAGAAAAGGATAAAACTATAATTTATGCTAAAGGAAGAATAATGGAATTCCTAAACTAAAATGACGTATTAAAAGAACCTAAAATTCTAAGAAACTAAAGGCTAAATACATGAAAAACAAGGATGAATTGATGCATATGATTTGGAAATGCAAAGATCAATACAAGAAGAGAATCAGACTCCTATTAGTATACAACTACGTAAAGAATCAAAACAAAACTGATACATTAGAATTGGAAGAAAAATGACTATAGAGTAATGGGTCAAAGCTGAAATCAAAACTATATGCACACATTCAATTGCAAAAATCTGGACAGCTAAGGAAAAAGCATTTAAAATCAACATTTCAAAGAAAAGAAAAACAAACCAGAATTGGTTACTTGATCTATTTGATAAGTGTGAATCCCAACCTATCTCAATTGCAGACTCTAATATAGAGGTTGAATGTGCAGGTTCTCATTCATACTCTCAAACAGATTAAGCAATTAACCTAAAATTGGCTAAAACTAAGACATCTAAACAAGAAGCAATTAACACCAGAGTAAGAATCTAATTTGTATGAATCGTAAAAATAGTGTGCAAGAATAAAAAATTAAAAAGCAGGAAACATAAAATTTGTGCAAGAAATAAAGATAAAAGAACAACATTGTTTTGAAAATTATAGAACTGAAATACAGGAAATGTATTGAAGACCACAAAGAAACCTCACGGCCTTTCACCCACGTGAGAATCCTCTACAAAATCCAGTAACCAAGAATGTATCTACTTCTATAAAAAGCTGATAAAGTCTAAAAATGAAGCATGAGAAAGTGAAAACCTAAGCTAGGTAGTGTCTGTCACCCACTACCGTGCATTGTCTGTCACCTAATGCACACTTTGTTCATTACAAGACTTCCCTTTATATAGGGAAAGTCCAAAACAGAAAAGAAAAGAAAAGAGGGAAAGGACGAAGAACTACAAACGAACCCTAGAAGCTTCTTGAGTCAACTCTAACTGATTTTACTTCATTCTTCAACTGTCGACCTTGAATCCCCTCCAATCATCCTTCTGGGCCAATCAATCTTTTTTCGATCGTGAGTCTCTTACCAAGCTCCCTTTTCGATCACTTAAGCTCGCTTCTTTGCTTTGGTGCACTAAAACCTCTCTTTTCGTAAGAACCCTAGCCATGAGTGAGAGAGATGGGAGAAAAACCCCAAATGATTTGAGCAGATTTCGCACAAATGATACACAAAATAGAAACCCCATCAGCTTTGGACTTCTACGCAGTGTTCATTTAAGTTCTGCCCAAAACGCACAACTTAAGCCCACTCCAGTAATGGCTAAATGATGTAATTAAATTAGCGTTGTCCCATATTACTTCAGCCTAGTTCGGCACCAGTAGAGTCTTCTTTTCTACTCCACTCAAAACGCATAACTTCAATAAAGGGGAATCAGCTCAGCCCATGCAAAGTGTAGCGACCCAATCAGTGTTTCAATCAACAACAATAATGCAAAACAGCAGTAGCGCCACCGGTCCAACTCTGCATCATTCCCTAATTCAGCTATTGCCATTGGAGCAGCCCAAATTATTTCTCTTCTTGCCTAATTCATGACATGGTCCAAACAGCTTTTATTCACTTAATTATGGTCCATTTTTCCAAGGGCTAATCCTACAAAAAGAAAAAGTAAAATTTTATAACAAAAGAAATTTTTATTTTTATTTTCAGAAATTTTTTATAAAAAAGTAAAATAGTCTATTTATTTAAAAACCTATTTTATTTAACTAAAAAGACAAAATTAACACTATTTTAAAAAAACTCTAAATTTAAAGAAAAAAAATGCTAAACTAACCTAATTCTAGAAAATTAGAAACTAAAATTACCTTCTAAACACATAAAAATATGTACAAATTGGGAGTTATCAGTAACATATTCCCTGTTTGTTTATAACTCTTCTTTGAGAACCAAGCACTGCTTCCAAATTTCATCTACCTATAGGGAACTTAGCTAATGTGATAGTCAAATATTCAATTTTCTCTAGGTGACAAGGGCAATCAGTACAATCTTTAACAATAATTTTCACTTCAATTTTTACATCTTTAATACACTATAAAGTAGTATTAAGATTAATTTTCAAACAAGAATTATCATCAACAAGGTTATTTATTTTGTATTCAAAATCTTTTCTCTCACTATTTAATCGATTAACCTTGTATTGTAGCCTCATGGCTTCAACATGTAGTTCCTTTAAAGCATCTAATAGTTGATAATATTTGTCTTCTATCAGTTCATCATCGAAATTGCATCAACTGCCTTCTGAATTCACTAAGCCAACCATGAGACACAAATTTGTCTCTTCTTCTAGACTTTGATCATCATCATCATCACTTGATGAAAAACCAAAATCAAAATCTTCCCAGGCAATATAGGCCTTCTTTTATTTGTTCCTCATTCTTTCTTGATTTGATTTTTCATCAATCTTCTGCTTCATTTTCAAGACTAGACATTCTGGTTTTATATGGCCTTCTTTGTCACATTCATAGCAAGTAGGAGTCATAGCCTCTCTCCTTTTGTTGCCTCTAGCATTCCCTGCAAAATCAAATGCAACATTTCTAGATTTCATAAATCTTGAAAATTTTTGTACCATCATATTTAATACTTCCTTTTCGGGCAGTTCTATATTTGAGTCTACATCACAGTCATGCTTTCTTGAACCATCCGTGCTTGTAGTCTTGAGGGCAATAGAGTGCTTCTGTTCACTTTCTTCTTCCTCCCTCAATCTTCTTAATTCAAGCTCATGTTCCCTTATCTTTCCAAACAGTGTAGTCATATTCTTTGTGGTGAGATCTCTTGATTATGATATTATAGTAACTTTTGGTTGTCAATTTCTGTTTAAGCTCTTCAGAATTTTGATATTGATCTCCTCCTTGTCAAAGTTCTTTCCAAGAGCTATAAGGTGATTTACAATATGGGTAAAACATTTCTAGACATCATAGATATTCTCTCCAACCTTCATCTGAAACATTTTGTACTCTTGGACTAAAGAATTTTTCCTGGCCCTCCTTACTTCATTTGTTCCTTCGTGAGTGGCCACTAGGACATCCCACATCTCTTTTGCTGAAGTGCAGTTTTATATCCTGAAGAATTCATCCATAGTTAGTGTCGAGGAAATGACATTTTTTGCTTTCATATCATAATGTGCTCTTTTTCTCTCGTTCATATTCCATTCTGTAAAGTTCTTGATCACAACTTTGCCATCAACCACTTTAGTAGGCTCATATGGACCATTTACAATTGCATCCCATACACCTTTATCAACCGATTCCAAGAAAATCTTCATTTTAATTTTCTAAAAGGGATAATTTTCTCCTGCAAACAAAGGTAGTCTATTTGTGGAAACACCTTCTCCAAATATTTAAGAAATACAAGCCATAGGATCAGCTTAATCGATTATACTGAAAACCTAATTGATTAAAATTTAAATAAAATTCGAATTCGCAATTCTAATACAAATTGTAGAAATAAGTAGGCAAGTGTCTTAACCCAAAAAAAAATAGATAACAAAAAAATACAAAAAAAATGTCAATATACAGTATAATAGAAACAAACAATACACATAATAGTTTATTAAATAAAATACTGAAAGATAAAAAATAACTAGAAATTTCTGAAAGAGTTATAATGTAAGTATCATTATTACATACTTCAAAAATAATATTTAAAATTATTTTTTAACTAAAATTTTAATTATCTTTTTAAATACAGTATAAAAAATATATTTTAATTTTCAATTTTTATTAATATCATTTCATATACTCTACACACCATCAATTAAAATATATTATTAATAAATTAAAATAATATATAAAAAATAAAGTGTAAAAATACTTTATTAACTATAATGTAATAATATACCTCAACTATTTTTTAATTAAATCGTAAAAATCATTTCACGTCTTTTAGTTCAATTCCAATTATTTAGGCTGTAATAAGATTTTTCATAATATGAGGAAATGTCATAAGATTTTTATATAAATATGACTTCAACATTTGATAATTTTAAATATTCACAATTATTTTTCAAAAAATTATTTAATACATATTTTACATAAAGTAATTTATTATTATTAAATTATACATAAAAGCGTAAATTGAAAATATATTATAATGAAAAAATAACAAATTGTATTTAAAAAAGTATTACTCTGCTTCTAAAACAAATAACATATAACTATATTGGAAATATCAACATATTATTATGATATATATATATATATATATATATATATATATATATATATATATATATATACACAAACAATACACAAGTAGTTTATTATAAATAATTATTGAAACATAGATATTTTTAAAACATTTATAAAACAACTATCTTTAATACCTATAAAATATTATTTAAATTAAAAAATTTAATCAATTTTTTAATTATTTTTCTAAATTCAATAACAAATTTAAATTTAAATTTTTAATTGTTATTAAAATTACTTTTATATAACACTACCACTTAAAATATATTATAACTAAAATAAAAATAATATTAATAGTAATATGTAAAAATATTTTTAATAATATATTTAAGTATTTTAATATAATAAAATAATTTAATAAACAAAAACAAGAGGCATAGATTTCAAACTAGTTTGAGAAAGAAAAAATATTATTTTGAATTTTAAAATAATATTTTGAAATTTTCAACTATTTAAAAAAACATGAAAATTAAATCTCACACTTTTTATTAGTTTTTTTTTTTTCTTTTTACCTACTATGTTCCTTTCTTTCTTTCTTTTTTCGACAGATTTCTTCCCACTCATCGAATCAATTTTGATCTTAACGTGTGAATAACCTCTAAACCTACATAACACAACCATATTTTTTTCCTCATGAAATAAAAACCTTACTAACATTAATCAAAGTCATAATAATGGTTACGTCTAACACAATTCACAATGTGATGGAAAAAATACCTCATTATATCTACTACCTCTTAATTGGTACGAAAAGTTTTTACATTGAATTGAATAAATTTGCTTCAATGAATTAACATATTTCTTACTTTAAAAGGGAATCTTGTATGCAGGGTCTTAGGTATATTATTTAAAGTAGAGATAACATATGGGATCCATGATTATTTTAGAATGAAAAAAAAAATAAGTTTAAGATAGTATAACACTTCCTTTAAAGTTTCTTTTTGAAAAAAAAAAGATTTTTTATTTCTATTTTTTCTTTTCTTTATCATTTGTAAATTAAAGAATAATAATTCAAAATCAACATAGAAAATTAGTAAGTATAAAAATTATTGTGAAATGCAACCAATGAAAATTAATGTGGTAATGGAAGGAAACAGAGGGATGATGAGATAGCAAATTGTAGGACGGTGCTTTCAGTTTTCTCTACCGTCATTGTTATTATCGCTTGCCTTGCTCTAGGACTTTGTGGTGTAAAGTCTTTTGGATAAATTAAAAAATATAATTATTTTATTTTTACATTACAATATGTATATAAAATAATTAAATGTTAGATAAAGAATGAGAGATAAAAAGCAAATAAAATTAATTAACGCCCATCTTAAATTTAGCTAAAATAATTAACTGACAGAATTTTGTTATTGTTTGATTTTCCTCTCGCTCTTTTTTTTAATTAAATTTATGCTAATATACCTATCAAAGTTAATAGTCATTTATTGGAATAGGTATATTAACAGAAATAGGTCAGATTGTCTTATATTTTACAAATATATGGTATTAATATTGATTATTGGGTTGAATTGCCTAAAAATATACTGTGTTAATGGTTAATCATTGTATTTGGCTGCCACAAGCCCTATAAATATACAATTGATGTCCAGATAAGAGAACATTGATCTATCTTAATAAAATAGTGACCTCTTTATGAAACATATTTGACTTGAACGTCAGAGTGTCTTCTGCAGGTCACAACCCATCGGAGTGGATTGCGTTCTTGAAGAGGATTGGACGATCGAAAGAGAGCAGAGCACGGAAGGAAGACCGGCCCTCAGACCTATTCAACCGAAACATTTTGGCACCCACCGTGGGACCGAGCAACATCCCCATAGAACCGCGAGGAACCAAACGCGCGCTCGGTCTCAACATCGCTACTTTGAATCCGTATAGGTTTTGCATTAAGAGCAAAAAATTCAATAATAAATTATAATGACATGTCTTTTGTTTTCAAAATTGTCAGAAAGGTTCAATCCCTTACCGCTTGGTCAGTTGGACCACCCACGTTCAATCTCGTTAGGTTCTAATGACTTTTCATTATAAATTATAAATCATAAAATATTGAAGCATTTACCTTATTTTGTTTAATACATATTTTGGTGAGTAAAAGTATCTTGCACAAGAAGGTTCAGTCCTACGTTCAGTCTTGTCAGGTTTTGATGACTTTTCATTATAAATTATAAATTATAAAATATTGAAGCGTTTATTTATTTTATTTAACGCATTTTTATTGTGAGTAAAAATATCTTGCACAGGAAGGTTTAGTCTCTTCCAACTTGGTCAGTTGGACCACCTACATTCAACCATGTCAGGTTCTAATGACTTTTAATTATAAATTATAAATTATAAGATATTGAAGCATTTACTTTATTTTTGTGAGTGAAAATATCTCGCATAGGAAGGTTCAATTTCTTCCTGCTTGGTCAGTTGGACAACCTACGCTCAGCCTTATCAGGTTTCAATGGCTTGGCTCTCATTCGAGCATCAACTGGGCACCTCTACCCTCGTTCAGCATATCTCGAGCGGTGCCTATTTATATTATCATAGTCAATGTCTTCATTTACTTTGCAGGTTACAAGACAATAAAGCACCTACAGCTCATCCGTGACACACCTTAATACAAATTCTTCATTTTTGGACTTCAAGCATTTAACCGAAGACTGAACGATCTCGCCTGCCCGGCCATTCGGCTTCATAACCTAAATTATTTTGATATTAATTTGATTGGCTACATTTTTCTGACCATTCGAATTCGAATTGCTATTTTCTCTTTAGTGCAGATGACAAGACCCTGCAAACAACTCAGCCAACTAGAGCACACCACTCGGTGATTCTAAAATGAATCTACCTTAACGTAGGGCAGAAGGAGTGATAAAAAGCTCCTCAGTTGCATCGCTCGGTGATTCTAAAACGAATCTACCTCAACCAGGGCGAAAGGAGTGATGAAAAGCTCCTCAGTTGCGTCGCTCGGTGATTCTAAAACGAATTTACCTCAACCTAGGGCGGAAGGAGTGATAAAAAGCTCCTCAGTTGCGCCGCTTGGTGATTCTAAAATGAATCTACCTCAACCCAGGGCGGGGAAGGAGTGACAAAAAGCTCCTCAGTTGCACCGCTCGGTGATTCTATAAACGAATCTACCTCAACCCAGGGCGAAAGGAGTGATAAAAAGCTCCTCAATTGCGTCGCTCGGTGATTCTAAAATGAATGTACCTCAACCTAGGGCGAAAGGAGTAATAAAAAGCTCCTCAGTTGCGCCACTCAATGATTCTAAAACGAATCTACCTCAACCCAGGGCAGAAGGAGTGACAAAAAGCTTCTCAATTACGTCACTCGGTGAGTCTAAAACGAATCCACCTCAACCTAGGGCGGAAGGAGCTTCAACAAAGAACTCCCACAGAATGCAGCTCGGTGATTTCCAAAGAAAACTCCTAGAGTCTGCCACTCGGTGTAGAGAGGAATGAAGACTTAAAGCGCATCGAAAATAGACTCCCTAAATACAATGTGAGTGACCTCTCTTAAGCTCATAATAATCCTTGCGCTCATCTTTCAATAAAGAGCTTGCTTGGGCTTAGGGGACTTATGTATTATATGAAATATACCGATCATAGTTAATTGTCATTTATGCGCAGTTAGTTGGTATATTAGCAGAAATTAATGAGTCAGATTGTCTTACACTTTACAAATATACAATATTAATATTGATTATTGAGTTTGATTGCCTAAGAATATACCGCATTAATGGTTACTCAATGTGATTGACTACCACAGACTATATAAATATACAATTAATGTTCAGATAAAAGAACCTTGATTATCTTAATAAAATAACGACCTCTTTATGAAACATATTTTCCAATTCAACTTAAACACTACTTATTTATTTTCAAAATTCGTTTAAAGTGTCAACAAACATCAAATATTGGAAAATAATTTTCTATTCTCTCTTATTATATATTCGTATATTCAGTTTAAGTGCTTAATAACTAGCTTTTAGAACATGAAAAACGAAACTTTTGATATACTTGAAAACAACCCAATCTTAAAAATTAATAGTTATTTTTAAAAAAGAAGAAATTATATAGATCTTATAACCTTAAATCTTAAATAATAATTTTAAAGTAATTAATATTTTAAATGTGATATAACTAAGCAGGTATAAAAGTGAATATGTTTTAAAAACAATAAATAATAAACATATTAGTAACTATTAACGTGGAGTAATTATCTTAAAAGTAGTTAAACATAACAACGACAAGTTTGGACATGTTTTGGCTTTGAATGTCTAATTACGGAGGCAGCAGAAGGAACATGAGCTTTATGAGCTTTGTAGTTATCGATAGGTCAGATACTATTTCTCATCCATTTATTTCTGTTATTATTAACTTTATTTGTTATCTCTGTTTAATTTGGGTTGATAAAAAAGGTAAAACGTGTTACAGGTATATTTAAAATGGGCAGAACTAAAATTCATTTATTTTACTTTTTATGTCTATTATTCTATTTTTTATTTGACATTATCCTCATCAAATACAAATTAAAATATAATAAAAATTATTTATGTCAGATAATGAATTTGATAGTCATGTTAGTATAATTTTTTGCATAATGATTAATGACCTATGAATTGTTATTGAAAGTGAGTATTCTCACATACTATTATGATTATTAAGAAAATTTTGATCTAATTGAAATTTAAAAAAAAAGAAAAAAGAAATCAGTTATAAAGAAAACATACAAAAGTAAAAAATGAGCTGAAAATAAATAAGACCACTTGTTAGTTTGATTGTGCAGTTGCCACAGAGCACAGAGTACAGAGTAAAGAGTTGTTTTGTGTTCACTGCATCGCATTCTCCGCCATCATGCAAGCGCTAAACTCGCTCACTTTCCGCGCTTCTCCCTTGGACCCGCTTCGCGCTCCCAACAATGCCGCCAACAGAAGAGCCGCCGCCTCCAAGCGCGTCTTCTTCGTCTCCGCCACGGCGGCGCCCAAGGTCTCTGCCCCGCAGCGCCAGAAGGACCCCAAGAAGCGCGTGGTGATCACCGGAATGGGCCTCGCGTCTGTGTTCGGCAACGACGTCGAGGGTTATTACGAGAAGCTCCTTGCCGGAGAGAGTGGCATCACCGCCATCGATCGCTTCGACGCGTCCAAGTTTCCCACCCGCTTCGGCGGCCAGATCCGCGGCTTCTCTGCCGAGGGCTACATCGACGGCAAGAACGACCGCCGCCTCGACGACTGTCTCCGTTACTGCATTGTCGCTGGCAAGAAGGCCCTCGAAAGCGCCGACCTCGCCGCGGATAACCTCACTAAGGTCTCTCCTTCTCTCAGATCTATTCTTTTTTCGCATTTCTCGGTTTTTTCTTTCCGAAGACAATTTTGTTTGACAAAATCCTGTTCAGGATACTAAATGTAAACACTTATCCAAATTGTAATTTGCCACGTTATGGGAAACTACTTCCACTATAATATTATTGCAACCTTGTTTAACTTGAATATCTGATTTTCTGGTTCTTCATTTTTCTTATGGAAACCCTATTTAACTTGAATTTTTGATTTCTGATTCTGTGTAGCTTGATAAGGAGCGTGCGGGTGTCCTAGTGGGATCCGGAATGGGAGGCCTAACGGTGTTTTCGGACGGTGTTCAGGCTCTGATTGAGAAAGGGCACCGGAAGATAACGCCGTTTTTCATTCCGTATGCCATTACTAACATGGGTTCGGCTTTGCTTGGGATTGACCTCGGGTTCATGGGTCCTAACTATTCTATTTCCACTGCTTGTGCTACCTCCAATTATTGCTTTTATGCTGCGGCGAACCATATACGGAGAGGGGAGGCTGATTTGATGATAGCGGGTGGAACTGAGGCTGCCATCATTCCCATTGGGTTAGGAGGTTTCGTCGCTTGCAGAGCGCTTTCCCAAAGGAATGATGACCCCAAAACTGCTTCAAGGCCGTGGGATCAGGGGCGTGATGGCTTTGTTATGGGTGAAGGTGCTGGAGTTTTGGTATGCTTACGTTCACCTTTTCAATTAACTTTTCCATTAACCCTTGTAAAGAAGAAAAAAAAGGGGGAAATGAATTCAGCATTTGATCTTATAGTAGCTCATTTCATTTTAATATGTCATTTTCTCACGATGTAATCATTTAAGTACTTATGGAGAAGTTTTTCTGAGTAAAGACTTTGTAAGTATAACTGTAGGATCTTTATGAATTTATTAGAGTGGTAAACTACTTAGAAAGTAACAGTATCTTTTTAAGTGTGGTCATTCCCTATTCTCCTATGTAATCTCCTTTCCCTGTGAATGTTGGAGGAAATTGCTATCTTGTATGGGTTTTTGTTCTATGGAAGCTAATTGTTAAATCTTATAAGGTGTACTATAAATTGATAGGTGATGGAGAGCTTGGAACATGCCATGAAGCGAGGCGCTCCTATAATTGCTGAATACTTGGGAGGTGCTGTTAACTGTGATGCTTATCATATGACAGATCCAAGGTCTGATGGACTTGGTGTGTCTTCATGCATTCAGAGCAGCCTTGAAGATGCTGGTGTGTCACCTGAGGAGGTAATATTTTTCTCCTTGTACTACTCTTCTTTTTGAAGCTAATTTTTTTTCTTTTTTTCCTTCAAAAGGATAGGTGGTTTCCCTTCTTCAGTTTTTATTATGGTATTTTTCTTCAAGAATTCTCCCTAGTTAACTCTAGCTTTCTGTTATCTTGCGTGCATATTCCATGTGTTATCAATATCTTTGTAGTATGGTAGGGGATGACATAGCATATATATAGAAATGATAAACATTTCTTATGCTGCTATGCAATACTATTTGTAGTAGGCCCCCCAAGATTTTCTTTTCTAGCATTGAGGTTTGGCTAAATGATGACAGAGAGGTTAAACAGTTACTAATACCCTATTAAATAAAACAAGATGCTCATTATGCTTATAGAATATTTATCTTATTCAACCATTAACGGGAGTTGGATGGCCTCCCATGAGTCTCAGGGCCGAATGTTTTCCATTTTATAGTTTCTGCTCAGTTTTTTCTCGTGCATTTGGGGTATTGTAGCTGATGTTGCAGAGACCAATAGCATACAGTACCTTTTTGGGTGTATTTTATGTAGTCTGGCCGAGTTTCTATCAACTGCCACTTGAGCCTCCTATTCTGGGAGTTGTGAAGATTAATATGCATAAGGACAGTCGAAGCTCTGGATATGTAGAAGTCAATAATGAAATGTTGTTGTGACTCCTTTAACAAGGATCTTGTGGGTTAGGATCTCGGGATAAGGGTTGGAAGGTGAAAGAAGCAAAGGAGGGCGAAGGAGGGGTCAACGGAACCGACTTCAGCCATCAATGACCTAAATGATGGTTTCTTTTTTATTAAAATATGGATTCCGTTTTCTCAACTCTACTAGTACCTTGTAAGCTGAAGTTTCAGACATAGGAGGATAACCTGTATTACGTATTTCAACCAAGAAATTATTTTCTGCTTCTGCAATTAGTCAGCCACTACCTAGGAATCAACAGGATGAAGGAAACCACTAAGCTCAACAAAAGATGGTCTTCAATATTACGATTACCCTAGATGCAATATGTTCTTAGGAAATGGCAGAATCTTCTTTACATTCCTGTAGGAAAAGGTAAACTGCATGGTACCTGTATAACACAAGTTTACCACAAGAATAAAGGGAGTGGAGGCAGAGAATCTATAACACATGAGCAAGGTTATTAAACTCAAGAGTTTGGAAGCTTGTGGAGGCTCCATAAACACAACTAGATTCAATTCATAAACTACGAAGAGTTTTCTAAATGCAAAAATTGTATAAAAAAACTTCAATTTAGCATACAAATAAATTCAGAAAGAACCCAGTTGTAAACAATTTCAGCTTAGACACACAGGATAATCAAGTGGATACTCAAACATTCAGAGTTAATCAAACTTTGCACAGTTCCACCAAGCTAGTGAGTGGAGGCACAACACAAGTCAGCACTATAGGGAATGAGAGAACGTACACCACCACAATTTCCACATGACCTAATTTTAAACTTTCAATTAGGTTAAGTTCAACTACAATGCACCAATGTTGGGGTACGGTCTTTGGTGGGGGTTGTGATCGTCATAGGCCTGTTGCAGATTCTGGGGTTGGTCATGTTTTACAGAGGTAACCTATTAGGTTGTTTGACCTTGTACCTGCACCAATAATTCAAATGCAGCAGGAACACTAAGCAGGGTTGTTTCTCAATGCCCTTGTATCTACCCGTAAACGTACCAATAATACACACTTGCTATATAACACGGTAGAGAAACCCACCTTTAAACAGTTATGTGTGTGTGTGTGTCTTAAGTGGAAGATTTGAGACTTTTGCTGAAGTTGATAGCCTGGCCTCAAACTTGTGAGTTTAAGCAATGTACAAATATAATAAAAGATGACTTTGCATGTTATTCAACTTGTTTTTCTAAGAGTTCAAATGGGCTAACTTGCGAATTTGCATCACCTCTTTTTGGTGCTGTCTTCCATTTTGCAATTTTCATTCATCTTTTTTTCTTGTAATCATGGGTATGATTCTGATATTACAGAATTACACTGATATTAGTAGCAAAATGATAAAATGATTAATATACAGCATGTTTAATTATGGTTCACCACAGCACTTAATTTTTTTCTGAGATTTGGTTCAGTGTCTCTTAGAGTTATACCAAGTTCGAATGTCTGAGAAACACAACTATTAGAACATAAATCAAAGTATGTATCTGAAAGTAAGGCCCTGAGCTGTTGCAACTTACACAAATAATCCTTTAATACACAGTTACTCCCTCAATTTTCCAAGAGAGAGGGGCTTAAGCTACCAATGGAGCTAAAACGAATTTTGTAATGCCATCGTTTTTCTGTCAGTTCTATAAGTTAGTCTTGATGTCTGTTATTTATATGTTTTTTCTGATTCAGTCATACCATAAATTTGCAAAGTCAAAGTGGGATAATTGCTTCTTTTCAGGTCAACTACATAAACGCACATGCAACTTCCACTCTTGCTGGCGACTTGGCAGAGATTAATGCCATTAAGAAGGTTTTCAAGGACACTTCCGGCATCAAAATTAATGCCACCAAGGTACTACTATCACGCTAGTGGCTTTATTATGCTGGTGACAGCTTTCTGTTTTCTTCTATATTACAGAATGTTATATTGGATTGTTTCATTGTCGGAGAACTGACGTATGTGTTCTTCATTTTGTATCAGTCTATGATAGGACACTGCCTTGGTGCAGCTGGGGGGTTGGAAGCCATTGCCACTGTTAAAGCCATAACAACAGGATGGCTGCATCCAACAATCAATCAATTTGTACGTTTACTTCATTTTTTAGGGTTAAGATTAATTTGACTGACTGCCAGAACTTTTGTTATTATAAGTTGTTATTTGTCAGTGTTTTTTTATCCTTTTTTAGCCATGTGGGATCTAATTATTGGTATGGTAAAGTTGTTTCTGAAAATAATTGAAAAAAGTACCTAGGAATTTGCATGTCATTAACTTATTATGAAGATGTGTGAATTATTTCACATATTACACTGGTAATATAGGGATGGTTAGTTTGAGGTCCACGGATTATCTGAACCAGATTCAAGTTAAGATTATGTTAGTCTTAATCATCATCAATCATCCTAGTTTTAAAAAGTCGGGAAGTATTGTTTTATGTTGCCGCGTGACTGGTGGGTTGGGGCAGAAATAGTTGCGGACCTGTGTTTTTAGTCGTTATGATTACCCGCACAAGCAAACAGTTATGAAAATATTATGAGGTCCTTGCATTATCCCATTCACATTGTCATTCGTTTTTATTTTCTTGCTGCATTGTTTCAATTTTAGAGTTACAATGTGTCTTTGGTCTTGAGTGCAGAACCCAGAACCCGCTGTCGATTTTGATACAGTGGCAAATGTCAAGCAGCAGCATGAAGTCAATGTTGGTAAGATTTTAAATAATTCAATAGCCAATTCCTCCACAGTCCGCTATAATTGGAACATCATGATTGATTCTTTTTGTATTTCAGCTATTTCAAATTCATTTGGATTTGGTGGACACAACTCTGTGGTGGCATTCTCTGCTTTCAGGCCCTGATTGCCCAGCTTCGCTTATCTATCTACACTTTATGAGGAACACGGGTTTAAGTTATTTGAAATTTTGTTCTCTCTAGATCACTGAGGCTGTTTTTTCTGATTGAGCCCATCTCATATAAAAGCCGTAGGCTTGTAGTTCAGTTTGTGCTAATTGTGACTTGACAGTTAGCTATAAGTCTGTTTTAATGAGTAGAAGTTTTTGAATGTAGCTGGAAGGCTTTAGTTTGGAGGTATACAGAAGGATAAAATGCCAAATGAGCAATTCTTCACCATTCTTCCATATTGTTTGAGTAAAAGATATTTTTCATCAGCCTTGTATCTAAGATACTTGCTGATTGCTATGAATCTTTGTAGCATCACGGGCTTTATTTCAATCGTTCATGAGTTTCAAAATACTTTACTTTTTATGCATTGCTAAGGTAACAATTGAAGATAATGCTAATAAATATTTTTAAATCAATTATCACAAAAATAAAGTCTTGCCGTTCATAGGCAATGCATGCATCATTTGACTTTATATTTTCTACGTGAACTTCTAAATTATATATCGAATATTTATATGTTAAATATAATGTTGGTTGATTGAGGCAATGTTATTAAGTTGATTCAGTTCGATTGGGGCATTGTTATTAAATTGATTCAATCCTGTCAAAAGAAAACAGAACAGAAAGTTAAAAGCTAAAATATATTGAAAAGTGAAAGTGTTAGATATATTAAATATTTATATTTTATCTTCTGTTTATCTGTCATTATTTTTTTATATCATTATTTCTAATTTGGGTTTAGTTTATATTATTTTTATTATAAATACAATTTTTATATGTAACTTTTTCACAAAAGAGATTATTCCCATACTTATTTTTCCACTATAGAAACAATTGAAAATAAAAAATAAGTTAATTTTTCTATAAAGCCGGGATTTATTAATTTATGATAATTATTTATTCTTTGGTATCACATAACTTTATTTATTCATGAAAGTATATTTAATTTAATTGAAGTGTTTTGTAGCACATAAATATAAATTATCAAATACTTTATATTTATTTTTAATAGCATATATTCAAAAAGTTATAACACGATGTATAACGAGTTGTTTTTAAGATGAAAAGCTTGTCCAATCCAACCCACCTTATATCAGGTTGGATTAAAATTTTAAGCTTAGGTCGTTGGATGATTGATTATGAATTTTAAATGATTGAATTTAATAAGGGACATAATAGACTCCATCAATATAGGTGCTTAGAAGTTGCAACAAACACTGAGATGTAAATTAAAAAATGTTGAAGTTGTAGACATGTTTCAAAAATCTTAATCCAAAATTCTTAAAAAAAAAAAACCTTATCAATAATATTATTCTAAAAAATAAAAAAATTATTTTTAACATGATATGGAATTAAATATTTTCATGGGGACATTTTAATGAATAGACATCTTTCGTTTTCAATTTCAGAATGCAATATGATTCAAACAAGGAACATTATATCAACTTAAATATCGAAACAACAATAAATATGCAAACAAGTTAAAAAAAAAGAGAGTTTTAGAACAGTAGAGACTAAAACATGATTAAGTTAAACGTTCTAAAAAAAATAACAATTGAAAAATAAGAAAGTTTAAAGGTTTGTTATGTTCATGTAATACAATAAAATGTTACAAGAATGTGAAAAAGATATAATAAAGAGAAGAAAAATTAATCATTGTAATGTTTGTTACGGTGAGGCTATTAGAGAAGCAACATAGAAGAAAGGTTTTTGTATTTTATTATTGAAGAAGCACAAGACTAAGTTTTATATAAAGCAAGTGGTAAAAAAAAATATACAGGGTTTACCTAACATTCCCCCACAAACTTATGGTGGGGTTGGTTTTATAACCATAAGTTTGTCTCTGAACTTAAGAAAGGAGGCACTGAAAACGAGTTGAAAGAAGATGAAGGAGTTTTGTTGAACTCTATCGCTCACGAAATGTAAGAACGACAACCAATTTGAAATCGATTGTTATTTTTGGATCGATGAGTATTAGGATTCCAAGAAAGACAAAGCAAGATTAGTGTGAGAGTCCTTGTTAAATAAACTTAAAATTAAAAGATTACAAGTTATGTTTTTGTTTTAGTTTTATTAATGCCTTGTTTAAGTGTCATATTCTTAGATTTCGTTAGTTAGGTTAGGATATTTTGGTTAAGTGAAATTTGTATTATATGTTGATAGAATCCAACGGGATATTTCAATTGTTTCGTTTTTATTTTTTTATGCACTGTGACAAGATTAATTAGTGGTTGTTGATATTTTGCTTCTGTTTTTATTTTTGGTTTATGTACTCGGCCCTTTGGCCCATTTACGTGGTTGTTTAAGGTCACCAATAGTGAATACAAATCACCATCTCAGTTTGACAATAAACATCAAAAGTGAGTGCAGCGACCGTTATTCAACAAAGAAGTGGTTCTTTATTAAACAAAGTGGTATTAGAGTTCATGCTCTCTTGAGGGTCGTGTAAGAGAAAAAAAAAGTGTTCCTAAAATTCCAAGACGTCTAGAATATAGTGAAAGATGAATTTGAGGGATTCAATGAAGACGAACATCTAACGACAACACAAGCTACCACATTAGAGAGAACACGTATGAGACATGGGTCAACATTGTACTTTTTGTTCAATGTAGTAAGCATAACAAGTTTTGAAAAGATAGTGAAGGCAACGTTAGCAAAAGAGGCCTCGAAGATTCTGAAAGTTGCATACAAAGGAGATATCCATGTGAGGAAGGTTTGAGTACAAGCTCTCATAAGAGAGTTTGAATGTTTGACAATAGATGAAAAAGAGGGGGTTATTGAGTTCATAACTCAGGTGCAAAAGGTGGCTAACAAACTCATAATGAATGGAGAAGAAATGACGCTTAACCAAGTTGCATAAAAGATCTTGAGATCTTTGACAAATGATTTTGAAAGTATTGTGGTTATTCTTGAAGAAACAAAGGATCTGATAATTATCACAATGAATTAATTGGCTGGGTCTCTAAAGGCCCACGCATTGAGAAAGAAGAAGGAATCCGACGATCAAGCACTATAAGCACATTACAATGTGAATGAAACTTGGAATGCTCAAGGTCGAGGTTCTGGAGGTAGAAACTGTTGAGGTAAAAGTCAAGGAGGTTGTGGTCGGGGTGTTGTTGGAGCTGACATAGATCAGACTAGACATCAAAGTTGGTGTGGCTGTGGTTGAGGAAGATATCATAAAGGTTAGGTTAAAGCAACTTTGGAGTGCTTCAAATGTGTCAAACTTGGTCACTATGCAAAATGAATGCAAAATAGGAAGCCATTACAATTATGGGAATGTCGGTCTCATAGCAATAACAAATGCAATTTCATGGCATAAAAAATGTGGATATGCAAGTGTGAGATTAATCTCTAAACTGCAACGCCATAACCCTTTAAGAGGACTCGTATCATTCAAGTATACAATCTTTTGTGATGCCTACATGAGAGGTAAACAGGTCAACGAGTCTTTTAAAAGAAAAAACGTTGTTTCAATAGAAAAACCTCTTGAGCTGTTGCATATAGAACTGAGTTTACCAACTTCTGGTTTTTGCTAGACAACGTTCTAGTAGGCATTTAACTCAACTAAGCTAACCAATAAGTGTTTGAATATTCTTCAGAATTTACAATTAGTCAGATTGTTTACAAGTCTTAGATGATAACTCTCATAAAGAGATGAGTTTACAAACAACTCAATCTAATGGACCTTGTAGGATTTTATCTCTTCTTACAGATGTAAGCTTATGACTCTACAGAGCTTGTGAGTGTATTCTCAAAATTTTGTTCTTTCAAAAGTGTGAGTTTTGCTTTCTTTTCATTATTTATGTGCTTGTCCTCCTTTTTCTTCTTTCCAAGGGATCTTCTATTTATAGGCTTCATGGGAAAAGATCCGTTAGACAATGCTTGTCTTCTAACTTAAGTTCTTTGTAACATTTTCTTAGGTAGCAACCATAAGTTGAAGTCAACGTGTCAAAGCAGACATGCTTTTTGCAGTACTTTAACCAAAGTAGGTTTTACGAACTCTTCAACATGACTTCTGATGGAGAGAACATTCCAAGAATGTCTTCTTTATTTCTAACGTCCACTTCTGACTTGTTCATGATGGAGCAGGTGGATACATGCAATAGGTATCTGCACAAAGTAGAGTAGAACTACATGTTGACATATATGTCTTTTTTCTTATTTAATTTTGTTCTTTCAAACATTGTGCAATTAATGCTTTGTATTGCGTGTTCAAAACAACTTTTTCAATTTTTCTATACAAATATAAATTGTTTAAGCATTTTTGAAAAGATACCAATTATTGATTCATAAAGGCTTCATGTTGGATAACAATATCATTTTGTATAAGGTATCATTTCGCCTTTAAAAGGTGTTTACTAACAAGACATCATTTACTGATCTTTGTTTTGTAAGAGAGTGGGTTTAACAAGGTGTTTTTCAACACATTGTTTTTTAAGCATTGTTTATAACTTTAGCACATTTACTAAAAAATCATGTAACACATCATTGCATTATTTAGAAAGGTATAGTAAGAGCGTGTTTAGTAAAGATATCATGTAGCACATTGATACATTTGCCAAAATATTGTTTAATGATGTGTCTACTGTCATAATAACACGTTTACTAAAATATCATTTAATAATGTGTTTACTAGAATATCATGCAGTGACCCTTTCATAATAAATTGGTGTTTAGTAATAATGTGTCTACTGACAATAGGATCGTCTGGTCCTAACGTGTTTACTGAAACTTTTCTTTGTTCATTCAGATGTCTTAACACTTATTTCATACGATGTATTTCATTGAACGATATTACTTTTTATTTATTATTGTTTGTTAAACTTCAAAACATGAAGGTGTTAAACAATCGTGTCTTATAGACGATCTTGTCTTAACATGATAAAGACTAAACAATTCAGAAGCAAGAGCTGAAGTAATGCTTTCTAGACCAAATTGTTTAAGTGAATTAGAAAATCACAAACATCGTCTAAGGATAAGTATCTCTCACTGAAATCTCTCAATAGACTATATGAGCAAAATAACCTAGTCTCTCATGCAAACGAAAGTCCAATTCTTATATAACACTAAAATATAAGGAGATATTTGAATCCAAACAGGTTTATATCAAGCAAAGCCTTCTATAGAGAACATCGTCCGATAAGTGACCACTAAACGCTTTAGTCTTGAACAAAAGAATCTTATGATCATACCTGATAAATATACACAAATGATGCATTTATTAGTGAAATGACAAGTGACAAAGTGTCTTGAACATGCCACACTGTTTAACATTTATTAATGTCTAAAGTATTTAATGTGTGTTCAAAAAAGTCTTTAATACTTGTATACTTTGTTTTTTGATATTTGTGCAGGTCAAGCTACAAACTATAGGTTTTAGGTTGAATAGGAAAATGGAACGAATAAAACCTATATCTGAAGGTTTGTTCGATGAAAGTTAGAGATCGAGGCTGTAGGATGGTTTAATCATGAAACTGTCCGATTAAACAGTGGAAAAGGTTGGAAACGAAGGTTTAATCGGTGGAAATGGGGAGAAACCCTAGATAATGAGCTGAGGTTGAGAGTGTTTGTATTTGACCGGTGCGAAGGGGTGAAATGGCAAGGAAAAGGAGAATCTGAGATGTGGATCGGAAGAAAATGACTTACGGTGAGGTTCGGTGAGACGGATGCAGTTCGTGGTTGTGGATCTGTGAAGGAAATGGTCGATGGAGGAGGCACTGTCGAGGAAAACAAGTGCGAGAGCAAACATATTCTCTCTCGAATATTGGCAAGGGAGGAAAATGATGATGCGCGTTGGAGCCTAGAGGGAAATAGGCTCGCGTGGCAGCAACGTCGCAAACATGGTGGATGACGCAAATGATTAGTAAGGTGGTGTACGGTGGAGGAGTGAGAATTCTGATATGGAAAATGAGAGAAATGGAAGTGTGAGATGGAAGGTGGCTAGAGGAGATCCTTTGGGATTCTCTAGCCTTGTGACATTCAAGGTAGAATTGTTCTGGAGTTTTCTCAACAAAATACAATTCAATATGCTCAAAAGTAATTACAAGAGGTGGTGACATGTCTATATATAGGACTAAAAGTCCCTCCTATTTACCACGTGCCTAACACCTTTACACATGCTTTAATAAAAGTAAAAGAAATATTACACTATACTAATTGGGCTTGGGCCCCATCTATCACAACCCAACCCAACTCATTTATTAGAGAGCTAGAAAATTCGAACCCGACTCGGCTCACCACAGGTTGGTGGGTTAAACGGGTTGATTCACTGGCTCATTTAATTATAATTTTTTTAAATAAAAAAATTACAAACTTTTTGTAATTCAAAATCTAAATAAATTTTACTCCCAAAATGATGTTAAACTTAAGACAAATCAAAATAATAAAAAAGAGTACAATATAATCCACTTATAATGAGTCAGATGGTATTTTTTAGGGTTTCATAAGATAATAAATTAATAAAATAACATTAGGTAGGTTGGTGAGCCAACCTAGCTCACCACGGGTTCAACCCGGATGAGCCGGGTATAAATGAGTCAGGTTGAAAATTGACCCGCATAAAAAAATACATTTTTTTCAAACCCATCCGGACTCAAACCCGTGGTAGGTCGGGTTGGCCCGCAGGATGTAACCCATTTTGACAGCTTTAGTTTTGAAGCAAGCTCCACGAGCTTAGAATGAAAGAATAAACACATATTTCAAGAAGAATGGTTATGAGCAAAATCCATATGAACATATCTATACAAAAAGAAGCATGTAACAAGTATGTTATTTATTGCCCTGTATATTTATGGTTTGATATTTATAGGAAGCAAAGTTGTGCTAGTTGAAGAATTCAAAGAGGTAATGAAGAAGGAGTTCAAAATGACTGATCTAGGCATTATGGGATACTTTTTGGGTTTGGAAGTGGACTAAAGTTTGGACAAATCTTTGTATCTTAAAGGATGCATGCTAAGGATATACTAAGGAAAGTAAATATGATGAAGTGCAATCCAGTTTCCACCCCAATGGAACCTAGAAAGAAGCTATCTAAAAATGAAGAAAGGTACCATGTTGGTGCAAGTAGATATCGAAGCTTAATCGAGAGTCTCAAGTACTTGACAAACAGAAGGCCTAACCTTATGTTGAATGTGGAAGTTACAACCTATATTATGGAGGAGCCAATATATACTCATTGGAAAACACTAAAGCGGATACTAAGATATATGAATGGAACTTTATCTTTTGGATTAATGTATACTAAGTCAGATATCTACCAACTTAGTGGGTACTTGAACACTGACTGGTGTGAAGATGTGGGTGATCAGAAGAGCACAACTGGTTATGTTTTTTTCATGGGAGATACAACATTTACTTGGCTCTCAAAGAAACAACCTACTGTAGCACTATCAATGTGTGAAGATGAATATGTGGCAGCATCCTAGAGTGTTCGACATCCAATATGCTTAGAAACCTGATACAAAATTTGGAGATGATGTAAGAAGAGAATGTGTTGATCAGAGTAAAGAATAGATCAACAATCGAGTTGGCATATAATATAGTAAATCATAAGAGAAGCAAGCATATTGACATTGGTTTTCATTTCATCCAAGAAAAGGTGAAAAAAGAAAGCGTAGAACTTGAACATGTACAAAGCAAGAAACAAATGGTTCATATATTCACAAAGTCATTACCTACAACGTCATTTCAGTAGTAAGGAAGCTGATTGGGATGAAGGAAAGAAGATTTTAAGTTTATGGGAGAGTTTTATTAAATAAACATAAAATTAAAAATGTTAAAGTTGTAATTTCATTTTAATTTTATTGTTGCTATGTTATTTTCGTTTAAGTGTTAGATTATTAGATTTAGCCAACTAGGTTAGGCTATTTTGGTTAGGTGTAATTTTTATTCTGGTAATAGAACCCAATTGGATATTTCAATTGTTTCGTTTTTATTCTTTGATGCATTATAACAGCTCGACTAATAAGTGGTTGTTGATATTTCGCTTCTATTTTTATTCCTCGTTTATGTACTCAGCTTTTTCGCCCATTTACTTGGCTATGTAAAGCCACAAATAGTGAACACAAATCACCACCCTAGTTTTACATTAAACACAAAGTGAATGTAGTGGCCTTTATTCAACAAAGATAATATCATGTGTGTGTAGTAGTTCTTTTTTCAACAAAGTGATGAAACCATCATATTCTTCGGAAAGCCCATCTAGAATCACATCAATGTGATCATCAATGATGAAAGGGGATCCAATGACAGCAAGGGTGTCTATAATCTTCTTGATATCATGAAGATATGTAATGATGGATCGATCTTTCTTTTGTGTTTATAATTGAATCTTGAGTTATTTTACCTTGGCACAAGTTTGATTAGCATAGTACATGTAAAACTTGTCCCAATTTTGATGAACATAATGGAGACCCACCATCTTGGTGAGTATGAGGGCATTTATAAGGGCAAGTAACCATGCAACAAGAAGTTGGTCTTATCATTTGCGATTGAGAAAGTCTGAGCAAATGTAACATCATCCTCACGAGTAGCATGTTTGGGATGGGTTGACGAGTCTTTGAGAAAACACGTTAAGTTTAGATCGCGAACAATGATAGTGACTTGTTGTTGTCACACAAGATAGTTGTCTTCATCGAGCTGAAAATTGATAAGAGTGGAGAAAATGTGTTATGTGAAGGAGGAAAAGCTATAGGGGATGAGATCAAATTGAAGACTTACGAAAGAAGATGACATTTTCAAAAGAAGGAAAAAGAAACTCTTGATACCATGTGAGGTTATTAGAAAAGCATAGAAGAAAAGTTTTCTATTTTATTATTGAAGAAGCACAAGACTAGGTTTTATATAAACAAAACTAGAAAGTGAGAAACTGAAAAATATAAAGGGTAATGATACATTAAGAGATACTTTTTTATAATATTTTGAAACAACATGTGTCATTTTTTAATTGAATTTAAAGTATGTTGGTATAATAACAAATAAATAATAAATTAGTAAAAAAAAAGACACATATATTATTCTATAAAAAAACTTTTTTTTCAAATATAAAAGCTTTCGACATTTTACATGCAAATATATAGAAATGATTTATCATAATTATTATATAATAATATATATTATAATGGTAATAATGATAATAAATATAATAATATGATAATATTGAAAAATAATGAATAATAATCATAATAATTAAATTATGACAAAAAAGAATTAATAATAATAATAATAATAATAATTGTATGACCATCGCAATGATAATAATAATAATAATGGAGTGATAATTGTTGCAATAAATATTAAATTATGATAATTATGACAAAAAGAATTGACAATAACAAGAAAATGGTAACAAAATATTTTGCAATGGCAATAGTGGAAGTAATAGTTATTGTTAGCAACCATAGAAGTGGTGCTATAATGTGACAACTGTTGTTTACAAAGATTTTAAGCATAATGGAGAAGATGCATATGGAAAAGGTGATAATAAGAAAAAAGTGGCCGTGACAATAATAATGATAACAAAAGAATGGACCAAAACAATAAAAATGATAATAAAAATTGTAGGCATGGTTGCAATTAAAGTGAGTTGGTGTAAGAATAAAAGGAAAATTAATTATTTTATTTTGTTGCTTTTTAATCTTATTCTTATAAACATTTTTGTATATATATGTGGACGAGCTTTTGAAAACAACAAAAGAGTACCCATCTAATTTAGGAGTCTCTTTACTACAACTTGAATATATTTTAAGGACTCAACGTAATTTCATATTGAGAAAAGTTAATAAAAAAAAAACTTGGTATTTATTTCCTTTTATCTTTTCTTGCATTTTGTCTATTCATATGAATCATTTGTCCATTAACAACTTGTCTAAACAAACCTTAAAGTTTGAAATATTTAAAAATTATATAGAAATAAATAGGATTATAGTTTTGAGAAAAGCAGTGCTTAAAGAGTGAAAAAAAGATAGTTTAGAGTAAAAAGAAAATAGATAAAAAGGAATATGAAATTAATAGAAGAGGACAAATTAATAATCTGACACCTTTTGATGAATTTTGTCTGCACTGAATAAGAATGATACCAATGTACTAAAATAGGGCATTTCGATCTCACATAGCCGAATTATACTTAATTATGTTTCTAAATTTTACTAAAATATTAGTCGAAATTCAAATTTTCCGGAATCAAATTTTGAGGGTACATTTTTTATAAAAAACATAAAATTAATTTTACTGAAATAATTTTCATAATAAAATTTTGAATAAATTTATTTTAATTAATACTTGACCCGAATTTTAAATAAAAATACTTAACCCGAATTAATTCCAAAAAACTGAATTTATTCTTGTTTTTTGGTAAAATTTGGAAAAGATAAAATAGAAGAAATTTTAATTAAAGTAAAAATTATAAAAAACTAAATTCTTACCACCCAATTCTAGCTTAAGCAAGTGAAATGTGCTTCTTTGTATTTATCTCCTTTTGTGTTTTGTGGATAAATTCCGGGTGTTTCTTCCTTCACCTTCTCAAGTGAATCCTGTACCTCATCACTATTTTAATTTATTTCAAAAATATTCTACACCTCTTCACTATTTTTTTTATTTCAAAAATACCCTACATCTTCTCACTGTCCTTAACAATCTTTCTCTTTCTCTCTCTACATTAATGGAGCATTTACATGACTCATTAATGGAGCATTTACATGACTCAAATTTGAACTTGTGATATATATTTTCTTAAATAAGTTTGATTCAATCTTATTTTCGTTGTTGAATATTTTTTTTTCTTTTCAAAATACTTAATAAATGGTAAAATTTTGTTCTAAATTTCTAGAAAGATATATATATATATATATATATATATATATATATATATATATATATATATATATATATATATATATATATATATGTGTGTGTGTGTGTTTCTTTTACATATAATATCTATAATTTTTTACATTATATTATGTTTTAACTCATCGACATGTTTGACTCAAATAATTTGAATAAAATATTTAATTTATTAGATAAAAAATATTATTAAATACTTAAATATAAAAAAAATGTTATTTGTTAAAGATTTAGAATTTATTTAGTTCTTTCGTCATTATAAAGTTAATATATAATAATAATAATATATCAATATTTACTTATGTTTATTATTTTGTATCTGCATCTAACTTTTAATTTTATAAAATGGAAATAGTGGAAGTACTTATATTGAAGTTTCCTCTTAATTTTATATTTTGTAATATATCACAAATTCAAATCCGAACCATGTAAATGCTCCATTAATGTAGAGAAAAAGAGAAAGATTGTTAACAATAGTGGAGAGCTGTAGAATATTTTGGAATAAAAGAAAATAGTGGGAAAGTGTAAAATATTTTTAAAATAAATTAAAATAATAGAGAGGTAAAATGACTCACTTAGAAAGGGGGAGAGAGCAACACCCATAAATTCCTCCTATCATTTCTCAAACTAACAAAACACTATTTCTTTTTTTTTTCCATCCACAATTCAAGATTTTACCTCTACTGCTTTCGTGCAATTGTTGGCTGCACCCTCAGAATTACTAACTACATCACAGTTAGAGAAAAAGTTTGAGGTTGCTACCCTGCATCTTTCATCATTTCATTTTCATTCTATATCTCCAAAATTTTTAAAACTTTAAAACTGTTTTTCACAATTTAAAAAACCTTACACTCCACGCTTTATCAAATTTATTAATAGATATTAAACAATCAAATATTATATTATTTATAATATAGATATTATTATAATTTGTACAGATTTATACACCTATAATTTCCTTTAATAGACAAATGATTATAAAAATTTTATAAATATGTGAAGGTGCATGAAGAAAAATTGATGAGATGTAAGAAGTAAAGGCCTTGGAAGTAAGGAAAGCCCAACAGCAGCGGTAAGTTATTGTTCCCGCCACAACGCCAGCACGAAGCTCCATGTTCCCGCCAAAAACAGAGCCCTAGCGTCAAAAGAAAAAGAAGCACCACCATCGTTTTCTCTCATTTTTCTGATTACACCATTCTCTGACACTCTCGCTACTACCACAGCCTTCGAAGATGGACTTGAGCGAAGAAGTTAGGGCAGCGCATAAGCGAGAATTCGCCGATTTTTTGGATCAAGATGTATGTCCTATGCATTTTCTCTTCTTATTTTTGTCTGTTACTGTGTCCTCGTTCTAACTATTTGTGTTGGATCATCAGGTGGGAAAGGGCATTTACATGGACGAAATCAAAGCCCTAATCAACCACAAGCGACACCGCCTCATCATCAACATCTCCGATCTCCACAACTTCCACGACTTGGGTAACAGGTTAGCACTTCTCGGCACTAATTTTTTAATTATACTTTTATACTTACATTTCTTTTGAATTTGATTCTGCGTGTGAAGTTATTGCTTGCAGTTGGTGTTCTATTTTGTTTTTTTAAGTAGAAATTGGAACTTTTGCAGGATAATCAGGACTCCAAGTGAGTACATTCAACCGCTCTGCGATGCGGTGACGGACGCTACTCGTTTTATTGATCCTAAGTATTTAAAGGAAGGGGAACAAGTGCTTGTGGGATTTGAAGGTCCCTTTGTTTCTCGCCGAGTCACGCCAAGGGAGCTTCTTTCTGAATTCATAGGTTCTATGGTCTGTGTTGAGGGCATTGTCACCAAATGTAAAACTACCTTTGCTTCCTTCTATATTTTTTTGTCCCTTTTCATTTTTAGTCATAACTTGAATGATTGAGTCCAGCTGGTTTCCCATGAAATTAGGGCGTTAAATGACCAAACTTCGATTCCTAAATTGACTCTGAAAACCTATAAATAAAATCAAACTCGCCGTTGTCTTATTCTTTAGTCCAATTGGTCCCTTATAAGTTTTACTAGGTTTAATTAGTGGCTTTGGGAATCGTTTTCTGTTTCTGGTTATCTTGAGGATCAAAGTATATCTTTTTTTCATTGTCATTTGTTAGTATGGTCTGGGTATTTTTTGGCCCTTATAACTCTTTTTAGTTTGACAAGTCTTCCAGTTTGTATTTTTATCTTACCTACGAAGCTGTTATTTTATTTTCAAGTTAATATAGTCTATGCTATCAAGTTGCTTAGTATGTCTTGAACGGCATGTTATTATTTATTATGTTACGTGATAATAATGGAAATGTAATATCCTTTGCTGGTAAAAGTGTATAGTTTATTTATCTGCAAGCACCCGTTTGGTTTTGTCTTTACGTTGTTCATTTTCCGCAATGATACTTTCTTTCTGTTTGATACGGAATACATTTATGAACAAGTTTGTGAACAAATACTCTGGTTTAAGCGTGCAGGCATCTCACCCTTTTTTTTTAATATATAGGTTCTCTTGTAAGGCCGAAGGTTGTTAAAAGTGTTCATTTCTGTCCCACCACGGGAAACTTCACTTCTCGCGAATATCGTGATATTACCTCTAATTTGGGTTTACCCACAGGATCTGTTTACCCTACAAGGGTAATGTCAAGCTCGTTGATCTCCAACATTTTTTTGTCTTCTCGTGATGATGAAATTTATTGACTAAAATTATCGTAGGATGAAAATGGCAACTTACTTGTGACTGAGTATGGATTGTGCAAATACAAAGATCATCAAACTTTGTCCATTCAAGAAGTTCCTGAGAATTCTGCTCCTGGTCAACTCCCAAGAACAGTGGATGTCATTGTAGAAGATGACCTTGTTGATTCTTGCAAGCCTGGAGATCGAGTGGCAATTGTGGGAGTATATAAGGCTCTTGCAGGGAAAAGTAAAGGTAGTGTGAATGGAGTATTCAGGTAGCTCCAGTATATACTGACAGTTCCTTTGCACTCCTGTGTTTTAATAAACAGAAAATTGATTGATTGATGTTCATGCAGGACTGTGCTCATAGCGAACAATGTTTCTCTTCTCAACAAAGAGGCTAATGCACCAATCTACAGCCCCGGAGATCTCAAAAACATTAAAAAGATAGCTGAAAGAGATGATGCATTTGACCTGCTAAGTAATTCGCTTGCACCTTCTATATATGGGCATTCTTGGATAAAAAAAGCAGTGATTTTGTTGATGCTTAGTGGAGTTGAGAAGAACTTAAAGAATGGCACTCACTTGCGAGGGTTCGTGTTTTTTTGCTTGATCTCCCTTCTCTTTTAACTAAATATAAAATTTTAACGCTGGTCTGTCTTGCTTCTTTAGTGACATTAACATGATGATGGTTGGTGACCCCTCTGTTGCCAAGTCTCAACTCTTGAGAGCAATTATGAACATTGCTCCCTTGGCCATATCAACTACAGGCAGGGGTTCTTCTGGGGTTGGTTTGACAGCCGCTGTTACTTCAGATCAAGAAACAGGTAAAAAGATCATTGTCATGGGCTTATGCATAGTACTATTATTATACTTTTGTCATCTAAGGACGATTCTTACTTCTTTCTCAGGGGAAAGAAGGCTAGAAGCTGGGGCAATGGTTCTTGCCGACAGAGGTGTTGTCTGCATTGATGAATTTGACAAGATGAATGATGAAGATCGTGTTGCTATACATGAAGTTATGGAGCAGCAGACTGTGACTATTGCTAAAGCTGGTATCCATGCATCACTAAATGCCCGATGCAGTGTGGTTGCCGCTGCAAATCCCATATATGGAACTGTAAGTGGTGTTATGTGGTAATTGGCTGTGCAGTTTAAACTATCCAATTTCCTGATACTGTATTGAACCTTCAATTTCTTTTCTAACTCGTGACTTTTTATGTGCAATTATACAGTATGATCGTTCATTGACTCCAACTAAAAATATTGGACTTCCAGACTCCTTGCTTTCTCGATTTGATCTACTGTTTATTGTGTTAGATCAAATGGATCCTGACATTGATCGTCGAATTTCTGAGCATGTACTTCGTATGCATAGATTTCGTTCTGCTGTTGATGGAGGTAAATAAGCAGTTTTCCAATGCTTTGAGACGTTCTTATACTAGTTAGTTATTTTATTGAAAGTAGATTAACAATATAGGCGAGGCAACACTTAATGGGAGCTCGGGATATGGAAGAGAAGATGAAGCTGATACCGACTCGTCTATCTTTGTCAAATATAACAGAATGTTACATGGGAAGAAAACTGAAAGAGGTCGCAAACGTGATACTCTTACAATTAAGTTTCTTAAGAAATATATCCACTACGCTAAGCATAGGATTCAACCTGAACTGACTGATGAGGTTACTTTCCTTTCTTATTTTCCTTTCTTATTAATATATCAATTTCATCTTTCTTGATGTATGACGAATTCTCTTTAGAAGTTTATATTTATCCATGAATTCTCTTTACAATTGCCATACTTGAATGGTTCTGATTATTTTTTATGGTTGCTATGCTTCTGTTCCCGTCCATTATTGTATAGACATATGACTAGCTTTAATTTAACATCAATTGACATCGTCCACAGGCGTCTGAGAACATTGTCACAGCCTATGCTGAGCTCAGAAATGCAAGCTCAAATGCAAAGGTTAGCATTTAGAGTTGAAATAGGTGCTCTGCATTCGAGCCATTATACAATATAGTTTCTTTTATTGATATAATACTGACTTTATGCAGACAGGAGGAACACTTCCCATAACAGCCAGAACCTTAGAAACCATTATACGTCTCTCAACAGCTCATGCTAAACTGAAATTGAGCAGAAAGGTACAGACTGACATCTACTTTTTCAGTGTTCTCTTCTCCGTCAAACAAGCACTTGGCATTCTCCTTAGCTGCGCACTTTTCTCTTTCTCCTATTGCTATTTCACTTATATATTCTACCTGGTGGTACTTCAACAGCCTATATTTTCACTGTTTTGTTCTCTATACTTTGTGATTGAACCAGCACTTCTCTTTTCAGGTTTCAAAGTCTGATGTTGAAGCTGCTTTAAAGGTTTTAAATTTTGCAATATATCACAAAGAACTTACAGAAATGGAGGAGCGAGAGCAAGAGAGGGAGAAAGAGCAAGACAGGAAGCGCAAGGCTGATCATAATGAAAATGATGGTCCTGATCGTGGTTCTAAAGATAGAAGACGGTGAGCAATAATTTAAACAAGTTGGAAAAGATGAATATATTGCAAGCAACTTTTCATTCTAATTGAAACTATAATTAGATTACACGAAAATTCATTTATTACAGCAGAAGCGTTTTTCTTTGTGACCCTCGTAATATAGCATCCTTGCACATTTGTAAGCATTAAGACTTCTACGTTGCCATGTAAATGCTGAGGGGATCTATATTTGTCCATTATGAACTAATAACGCTAGTAATTTCTTTTTGGCTAGATCAACATTAGGAACAGATTCCATTGAAGTAGATGATACCCCAGCAGCTGAAGCTAATGTTGGACTCACCCCTGCAAGGTCAGTCAACTTCCGATTCCTGCCTTTTAATTGTTTTCTTATGTTTGTGCTCCTACTGTTTCTGACGTAAAATGTCTTATATTGACATGCAGAATTGAAGCATTTAATTCTCAATTTGGTCAGCATATGCGAGCCAACCGCCTGGATCTCATAGCTATTGCAGACTTAGAGAATGTTATCAACAGAGGGGCAGATTCACCTTACACCGCTGCAGATATACTAGTCCTATTAGAGGTATAATTTTCTGATGAATTTCTGCTGCCACCTTCCCAACACGAACTTCGTTACCATTTTTGTTTTCTGAAATTTCAGAGATTGCAAGATGACAATAGAGTGATGATAGTTGATGGAATGGTGCATATGATATCATAAAATCTAAGATTGTGGCACAATCTCAACGAAGATTTAGAAAGGTATTCGATTTTACAAACTAATACATTATCATGAGTTGTCATTACTAAATATGAGCGCATTGGTTTAATTTTACTTGGGTGTTTACACAATTTGCAATTGTAAAACAAATTTTTAATTAACTATGGATAAATATCAGGGCGCAGAATTTGCCGCTCGGGCAGGATGGACTTCACAACGGAGGGAGGCTTGAGAAGGATTTGGAAATTCCAGAGTTCATACCTTGCTATCTGGGAGTTCTTCGCTAACACATCGACAAGGAAACTGCATGTTATTCTTCACAGAACATTTAAATTAAGACGAACTTTGTTATCCCCTATAGAAAATTTTGCGTTTTGTTGATATAATTTGATACAGGCCTTATCTTTAAGTATTATCGCTTTTCTGCTAACTGCAAAGTATTCGTGTAAAACAAGAATTTGGAAATGACTGGTTTGCATAGTTTTATGTTCCTTCACTAGTGATACTTATTATTGGCACCAAATAGGACGTGGTTGGCAAAGTTTAATGTTAAGTAAAATTAACCGAAAAATGAAAAAGAAAAGCTTGGAGCTTGTGACGCAAGTTGAATTCAGTTATAAACTAGTGTGATTTGGAACATCAACATGGGCACCTTTGTATTGTGCTCTATAAATTGGGGGAGGATCAAAATATTATTTAATGCGACACCTAATTAAACAATCATTTTAGCGCACGTATAAATGTTGCATCATATGCTGAGTGTTTCTAAGATCCAAAACACCTGAGATAACCTATTTCCGATATATGGTTGGAAGATAGTGTAGTAATTGAAGAGGATATTGGCCACACGACAATTACAATTATCTTGGTTACCTGGCTATACATAATTTAGCAATTATTTGGCTGTGCCCAGATGAACACAAGTCCATAAACTCGTAACGAATACACGAACAATAGGATTGTCAACAATCATAGCTGCAGAATGAATCATTCTCTGCTACAATCAGAAGAAATGCTGTTCATTAAGCATTTTTCAAGAGGTCCATGATTCACAATATGTCGGGTGCATGAATCTTTATTTCATAACTAATTTTTAGCAAATTTTGACAGTGTTTTTCTTTTTTTTAAGTATTGGCAGTAAGCAGACCAATGAATGATATAGTATTTTGAAATCCGAATTTCATTTTTCATTTTTGTTGCACCAAATTTCAAAATAGTGACCAATTTTAAAAACAGAATTTTGAAATCTGATGACGTAAATAAAAATAAATAAAACTTGAAATCCAACAACTAACTGGATTTTAAATCCGATAAGCAATTTTGAAAACTGAATTTCAAAATCGAATAGGATAAAAATAAAACACGAAATTCATCAACTAACCAAACTCTAAAATCTGATTAACAAGATCTCGATACAAAACTAAATTTTAAAATGCATGAAAACTTTTAAAAGTCAGATTTTAAAATCTAGTAGGTTAAAAGTAAAACATAAAATCCAACAACTAACTGAATTCTGAAATCCAATTAACAAGATCCAGAAAAAGAATCAGATTTTAAAATCTGGTGAGCAATTTTAAAAACCAAATTTCAAATCCAATGAACTAAAATTAAAACACGAAATCTATAGCATGACCTATCCATGCTGAAAAACTACATACAATTTAAACTACTTTAAGATGAAAATCATGCATGTACTTCCGTTTGGTGAAGAAGCAAGAAGTTACTTGAGGGCCCAGTAAATAAAGCTATGCGGAGTGGGTAATAATGAATATCTTGACCTAATTATTTAATATATAATATATAATGTGTAAATTTAAATGGGGATGACATTAAAATTTTGGGATGCAAGAAATATGAACGGCACAAACACTTACGTTATCCTTATAGGATTATTAACATGGCTCCTTCTTCCTTTCCTTTAAAAAATTGAAATTTCATTACATCAATTGCAATAATTTCGTGCGTCAGGGTTGGCACTTAATACACTGATTGATTGAATCACTGTCGAGTGCGTGGTTAGGAACCACCGAAATGCTAATCTTAAAGAAAGTAATAAATTTGGCTGCCATACTTATTAGAAATGGAAGAGAAATCTCTCCTAGTATTACCATCACACCTCATTCGCTTCAATCCTGCTGCTAACCATGGATCATCTTAATCCCTGACACTGATAATTCTGGGAAGTGAGGGTTGCTGAAGAGAACTTCTAAGGAGGAAACCATAGAGGCAGCGATGTCTGTGACATTATGTCCTAAGACCAATAGTTTATTTATCAAATTCCCATATAACCCCGCCATCTTCTGCAATACCAAACAAAACCATTACAACAAAGTCTAATTCAAAAGTTTAACAAATATGAGTAATGCCATCAATGTTCAAACAAATAGTGTCATTGACAACGATTGTTATCCTCCGACAGTATATATACATGACATAGTCAGAAACTCAAACCAAGCTTGCTGAAGATCCATTGAACTTCACAAAATACATAGTTGTGTACATTGATAGCTTGACAATCGAAAACTGTTTATACAACTTCTTTAGATAAATTCCTCTACAAACACTTATAGACTTTAAATTTTTTAAAAGTACATTAATCTAGCTTCTCAAAAAATTGAGGGATAAGCTCAATTCATTTTATGTTCTGATTCTCTTCATTACTACTTTTATATCTAAATATGGTCAATCTAAAAAAAAGGTAAGAGCACAGCCCTGTCTAACAGCAGTGGTGTTTCTAGGTGCTACATGCCATTCCATGGGTTCCAAAAAATCGATGATTGGGGACAAAAAATTAAGACGAAACTAGCTCCCATGATAATAGTTCTCACTAGGAGAATCAGAAATGGTTTCCATAAAAGAAAGGCTTTACATTTGGCAATTCAAAGGACTAAAATAACACATTGATTGATGAAAGGAAAGAGAGGAATGAGGTGAAAATACCTTTAACTTTCTTTTCAATCCAGGCCTCACCAACCATTCCAGCAGCCACACCAGCAACAATGCATGCACTGCAAAATAAAATGGCTTTGGGAAGCGGCCATCGAGGAAGGAAATAGAACTCAGGAATTTGCCTTACTCTGTTGGGTAATCGTTTCTTCAAGGATGGTTGAACACTCGGATTTTTCTGCATTTCACGGCCAACACCTTTCCAATCCACCCCTTTGAATGGATCTTTTGCATCTTTATTTTCCATAACGCCTCAATTCCAAAACTTTAAATCCAAAAATTATGCTGGTGATGAACAAAAAAGACCCTAGAATTAACAACATAATAAACTCAAGCAAAAATAAAATAAAACCCATTGGTTTTTAAAACAGAATAAAAGATGAAGAAATAATTACGAGTAGAGAATCAAAGGAGATAGAGTGAAATAGCAAAACTCTTGCAAGAAACAACAATGTTCCTGTGTAGTTTCATAATGGTGTTTGGAGTGGATCACCAGCTATTGCCAACCTCACAGTCACGCCATTAAAAGCTTTTCTCCAAGAATTTTGAGAATTATAAATTAAGCCAAACTGAAAACTGAACATATCCAATAGTCTTAGATTAAGTGCACCTGGGTAAAAAAATCCTTTGAGTTGTGCAGAACAGCCTTTGCTATTTCACTGTTCTCCCCTTTCTTTTTCTCTTCTTTTCTGTCTATTCATTCACAAATTGGTTGTGCTGGTTAGACTTAGGGTTTTGGAGGGTTTTTTCTCCTCTTTTCCTATTTTGGATAATTGGGTCTACAGCAGCATTTTTTTTATGTAAAATATACTAAATAAATAAATAAATAAAATATACTGGAAAATAATATAAATTAGTAGAAACAAATGTGCATAACGTATGGACGGTCTTTTTTTTTTATAATAAGAAAAATTAATAAATTAAAATTATAAAATTATATAAATAATTTTTACAATAAAAGTAAATTTTAACTTTATTTACGTTTTAAGTAATATTTTTATTATAAATAGTTAACTTAGTTTAAAATGATGAGTAAGTTTTAAATAATGGGTCAAATAAAAAAATCAATTAAATGATAAAATTAATAGATTAATTACTTTATTTTAAAAACAAGAATTCTAAAAGATAAAATTAGAAAAGAAAATATGAAAAGTAAAAAAGAGCATTCTCTTTATTTAATGGTAATATTACACACACACACACACATATATATATATATATATATATATATATATATATATATATATATATATATATACCAGTTTATCCTTTGGAACCATATCATATCTTCGATAGATGAAATAGGATGAATTGAGACGGTATTTTGTAAGTATATAATTATCTTGAATAAATTCACTATTTCTTTCTTTTCCGATCGCCTGGAAAAAGCAAGATGTTTCTTTTGTTCTTTTTTCAACAATTTCT
>NC_028357.1:24895523-24948408 GCF_000741045.1 Vigna radiata var. radiata
ATATATATATATATATATATATATATATATTTTATCAATTTTAAACTTTAAGAGATTGTTCTTTCAAATTAATATTTTTTAATTTAACTATGTTTTAATTTAATTGTTTTTTTAATTTAACTATTGTTTAAAACTAAAATAACTATTTATAAAAGAAATATCTACAAAATAACTAAAAACCTATCAATACTATAGTTGCAAAAATTATTTATATTTGTTTTCATAATAATAATTTTATTATCATAAAAAGAAAGTTATGTGTTTTCTTTAGTAATATATTTACTATTAATAAAATGGATGCAACATTTTAGTGTACACAATATTTATCCAAATTTAACCTTTTAATAACTTTTTTTTTAATTCAAACAAGTTTGAGACCCGTATTTGGATATTTTTTCTTTTTATAATCAATATTTTCATTACAAAATAAATAACATACTTATTATTATATTTGAATGAAATATTTATAATATTATTATGTATATGAATTATGATTATTTATACTTTTTAAAATGTGATGGTGAAATAAAATGTTTGATAATATTATAAAAGATTTAAATAATTAAAGAAAATATTTAAATAAAAATTGTAATTAAATAATTATGATTATTTATAAGAATTTATACTTATTTGATATATTTGTATAATCAGGACATACTATATATTATTATATTGTCTAATCAATATATTAATAAACTAGTATAGTAATGTTGTTAAACATGTATAATTAATGCATAGACAAAACTTTTACAAAATAATCTAACTTGTAGACTTAGTGTATAAACACACTCATTTAATATTAATAAAAAAATCCTTTACCATATGAATCAACAAACATATATAATTTGTATTGTAAAACTTGTATAATTAATTAATTGAGCAATACGTTTAATGTGTCAATAGTTATTAATCAATACATGGATAAATTTTTTTACTCAGTGAAAGAATAGTCTCATCTAATTATAATTATTGTAGTTTTATTATGTATAGACATTGTATTTTTTATTAGAAAATAATAATGTAATTTTAATAATTTATTTTGTTCGTGGTATTATTACGATTAGAACATTTATTTTAATTAAATTAAGATATTCTCACAAGTATCAATATTGTGCTGTTTTTTTTTTTCTCTTTTGTAATTTACGTACTATTTTCTTCAGTTCAAAACGTAAGTCTTTTTTTTTCTTTATTATTAAACTAATTTGTATAATTACTTAATTTTAAATAATGTTTGTTGATGATATAACAGTGGTTGGGAATTTATATCAAAAATCTTTTTTTTTACCGCCATAGTACTGGTATCAGCAATATATGTTAATATTGTTTTTAAGCAGGTTTCTGTGGTCACTCTTATCCCCTCCTTCTTCTACTACAGGTATGTAGTCATCACTTACCAATTTTCACACTCATATACTATTTTGCTTTTGGTGCATAGAGAGTTCAGAAATATAATGATTTTTTTTTTTTTTTGTAACTACGAAAAGTTAAATTTGCAAACTGCAACAATGAAAACTAAGGTGATGGGAACGATAATTACAGTTAATGATGTTATCATTCTTCAATGGGATAAAAATAAAAATTTGGAAGAATATGCACATTAATCTTATGCATAAAAAGGACAACAATCAGATAAGAGCATATGATGGAAAATAATAGATATGTGTTTTAAGTGGTATTGGATGTTGCTTCAGTTTTTCAGTATGACTCATCATTCAAGTATATATAAAAAGGGTTTAAAGAATAATTCGGATGTATTATTTCAAAGAGTAAGGTAACATATATATATATATATATATATATATATATATATATATATATATATATATATATATATATATATATATATATATATATATATATATATATATATATATATACATACATACATACAAGGATCCTATAATTCATCATCTCTTGAAGGAATGACAACTGCACAAATTTGCACAAATTATAATAATTCCTAAATTATTGCCAACACAATATTTGATTATCTAATATTTTCTAATAGAATATTTGACATATCTTAACATATAGAACCTCCACACATGTATCCCTATCTTTTCCGTTTTCTTTGTTTCCTTCATCAAATAAACCAACACAGAAAACAGAATACAATGAACCCTATAGTGAAAGTGGTGCAAGACTTGAAGCCTTCCTTATTGATGATGTTGGTGCAGCTTGCATATTCTGGAAATAATGTGATTGCTGGCCTCACCATAACTGATGCAATCAGCATTAGAGTATTCAGTGTCTAAGTCTCATTTTTGAAGTTACTAACACTTTTATTCAAGCTCTTACTTTCGATAGGTGAATTAACACACTATCATTTCGTAATCCTTACATCATAGTTTATGAATCTTTGACCCATGTTAGTATTTTGACATAATAGAGAAAATCAAATATTGGTTTCTTTTTTCTTCTATTTCATTGATCAAATAAGAAAGAACAGACCCAAGTTGACATGCAAGGTGTTTGTGTTGACATTTCTTTAAGGATTATTTGGGTATGGTTGATGCAAACTATTCAGCCTTCACCTCTTTGTCCTTATTAAATTAATTTGTACAATAACTTTATTTCAAATAATGTTTGTTGATGACATAAATGAACAGTGGTGGGAGTTTATTCCAAAATCTTTTTTTCACCGCGATAACATTGGTATCAGCAACATATGTTATTGCTATTTTCAACATGGTTCTTGTGGTCTCTTTCATCCTCTTCTTCGTGTGTGGGTACGTAGTCACCACTCACCAATTATCATACTCGTGTACTATTTTTCTTTTTGTGGGAACAGAGTTATTGAAATATATCACTGATTTATGATTTTTTTTTTGTACTTACGAAAAGTTCAATTTGCAAACCGTAACAGGGAATGTGGGTCAATGATGCTCTTATTCTTAAATGGGATAGAAATAAAAATTTGGAAGAATATGCACATTAATCTTATGCATAAAAAGGACAACAATTAGATAAGAGCATCTGATGGAAAAAAGAGTGGATAGGTGTTGTAAGTGGTATTGGACGTTGCTTTAGTTTTTCAGTAGGGCTCATCATTCAAGTATATATGAAAAAGATTTAAAGAGTAATTTTGATGTATTATTTCAAAGAGTAGGGTAACACATATATACGAACAAAGGTCCTATAATTAATCATCTACTAAAGGAATGACAACTGCACAAATCTGCATCAATTATAATAATTCCTAAATTATTGCCAACACAATATTTGATTATCTAATATTTTCTAATAGGATAATTGACATATCTTAACTTATATATAGAACCTCAACATATATCCCTATCTTTTCTGTTTTCTTTGTTTCCTTCATCAAACAAACCAACACATAAAACTGAATATAATGAACCGTATAGTGAAAATGGTGCAAGACTTGAAGCCTTCATTATTGATGATGTTGGTGCAGATTGCATATTCTGGAAATAATGTGATTGCTAGCCTTGCCATAACTGATGGAATCAACAATAAAGTATTCAGTTCCTATCGTCTCATTTTTGAAGCTACTATTACTTTTATTCATGCTCTTATTTTGGAGAGGTGAATTAACACACTATAACTTATTTCATTTCCTAATCCTTACATCATAGTTTATGCATCTTTAACCCATGTTAGTACTTTAACACATTGGAGAAAATCAAATATTGGTTTCTTTTTTCTTCTATTTTGTTGATCAAATCAGAAAGAACAGACCCAAGTTGACATGCAAGGTGCTTGTGATGACATTTCTTTAAGGATTATTTTGGTATGGTTGATGCAAAATATTTAGCCTTCACCACTTTGTCCTTATTGTAAAATTAATTTGCACAATAACTTGATTTCAAAGCCCTAATCAACGTTGTTCCTATGGTAACTTTCACCCTCTCCTTCCTGTGCGAGTACGTAATCACCACTCACCAGTTTTCATGCTCGTGTACTATTTTTCTTTTTATAGGAAGATAGTTATGAAATATTTCACCGATTTCTAATTTGGTTTTTGTAGCTAGGAAAAGTTCTATTTGCAAACCGCAGCAGGAAAAGCTAAGGTGATGGGAACAATAATAGCAATGAGCAAGTCAATGATGCTTTCATTCTTCAATGGGATAGAAATAAAAATTTGGAAGAATATGCACATTAATCTTAAGCATAAAAAGGATAACAATTAGATATGCGCATATGATGGAAAAAAGTGAATAGGTGTTTTAAGTGGTATTGGATGTTGCTTCAGTTTTTTTATTATGGCTCATCTTTCAGGTATATATATAAAAGGGATTTGAAGAATAATTCTGATGTATTGTTTCCAAGAGTAGGGTAACATATATATACATACAAGGGTCCTATAATTCATATGTGTTAAAGGAATGATAATTGCACAAATATGCACAAATTATAATAATTCTTAAATTATTGTCAACATAATATTTGATTATCTAATATTTTCTAATATAATAATAGTTTATTCCAAAATCAACCTCCACAAAATGGAAAATAACAGTTTATTCCATTCCAAACTCTTTTTTTCACCGCGATAGTGTTGGTATTAGCAACATATGCTAACGCTGTTTTCAACGTTGTTCCTATGGTAACTTTCACCCTCTCCTTCCTGTGCGGGTAAGTAGTCACCACTCACCAGTTTTCATACTCATGTACTTTTTTGCTTTTTATAGGAAGATAGTTATGAAATATTTCATGGATTTCTAATTTTTTTTTGTAGCTACGAAAAGTTCTATTTGCAAACCGCAGCAGGAAAAACTAAGGTGATGGGAACAATAATAGCAATGAGCGGGTCAATGATGTTGTCATTCTTCAATGGGATAGAAATAAAAATTTGGAAGAATATGCACATTAATCTTAAGCGTAAAAAGGACAACAATTAGATATACGCATCTGATGGAAAAGAGTGAATAGGTGTTTTAAGTGGTATTGGATGTTGCTTTAGTTTTTTTTTTTTTTTTATGATGGCTTATCTTTCAGGTATAAATAAAAAAGATTTCAAGAATAAATCTGATTCATTATTTCCAAGAGTAAGGTAACATATATATACATACAAGGGTCCTATAATTCATCATCTGTTAAAGGAATGATAACTGCACAAATATGCATAAATTATAATAATTCCTAAATTTTTGCCAACATAATATTTGATTATCTAATATTTTCTAATAAAATAATAGTTTATTCCAAAATCAACCTCCACAAAATGAAAAATATCAGTTTATTGCAAAATCTTATTTTCACCGCGATAGCGTTGGTATTAGCAACATATGCTAAGGTTGTTTTCAATGTTGTTCCTATGGTAACTTTTACACTCTCCTTCCTGTGCGGGTATGTAGTCACCACTCACCAGTTTTCGTACTCATGTACTATTTTGCTTTTTATGGGAAGATAATTATATAATATTTTACCAAATTCTAATTTATTTATTTTTGTAGTTACGAAAAGTTCTATTTGCAAACCGCAGCAGGGAAAGCTAAGGTGATAGGAACAATAATAGCAATGAGCGGGTCAATGATGTTGTCATTCTTCAATGGGATAGAAATAAAAATTTTGGAAGAATATGCACATTAATCTTAAGTGTGGTATTGGATGTTGCTTCAGTTTTTTTATTATGGCTCATCTTTCAGGTATATATAAAAAAGATTTCAAGAATATTTCTGATGATTATTTCTAAGAGTAGGGTAACATACATACAAGGGTCCTATAATTCATTATCTGTTAAAGGAATGACAACTGCATAAATATGCATAAATTATAATAATTTCTAAATTATTGCCAACACAATATTTTATTATCTAATATTTTCTAATAGAATATTTGACATATCTTAACATATAGAACCTCCACGCATGTATCCCTATCTTTTCCGTTTTCTTTGTTTCCTTCATCAGACAAACCAACACAAAAAAGTGAATTCAATGTTGGCATGAGTCATTAGAATCTCATAAAATTAGGACCTTTTATTCTAATTGTTGTCAAATCTCGTATATCAAGGGATAAGTTTATGTTTAGCCTAGAGCATAGTGAATAGGCTAGATTGCTCCTAAAATTCCTCTTCCTTATATCTATTTATACTCTGTAAATGACTCAATAAAAAAGCAAGGTGAATAAAATACCTTCTGTTTTAACATGGTATCAAGAGCATAATCTTGGGACCCAAACAACTCTAAATAGATTAGTGATTCATCCAAAATGGGAGATTCTTCAACGAACGGCGATTCCTCGGTGCGGCCATCAAAAGTGTCTGTTGTCAAGACCATTTGGGAAAATCTTACGGCCAAAATGACGGAGGCTTTATCGAAAGTGCAACCCACATCATCGTCAATATCTGATTCTTCAACAGTACCGATCAACATCAAGTTGGATGGTTCCAACTATGCCCTATGGTCCCAGGTGGCTGAGATGTATATCTCAGGCAAAGACAAGCTGGGATATATTGATGGATCTTTTCCTCCGCCATCGGAAACTGATTCCGCATTCCGTAAATGGCGAACTGAGAATGCGATAGTGAAAGGATGGTTGATCCACTCAATGGATCCTTCACTGGTGGGGAACTTCATCCGTTTTCCAACTGCTAAAGAGGTGTGGGACACCATTGGTACGACATACTTTGATGGATCTGATACGTTACAAGTTTACGACCTTCGACGGAAGGTAACCCGGATGCGGCAGAATGGGGGACTGATTGAAAAATATAATGATCTACAAGGGTTGTGGCGGGAGATAGACTTTCGACGTCCTAATCCCATGGAATGCGCGAGAGATATACAGAAATACAATGCTTTGCTATAGGAGGAAAGAATTTATATCTTTCTCGATGGATTGGACGACCGACTGGTAAGATTCAAAGTGACATACTCCAACTGAAGCCATTTCCCACGATCAAGCAGGCTTATGCATATGTTCGAAGAGAAGACACTCGTCAGACAATGATGACATCTGGGGCAGAGTATATAACAAGTGGTGTGGTTATGGCCACTAAAGGCTCAAAAGTCGGTCAACAACCAACACTAGTGGCTGGGAAACACAACTCCATCTTGAAGTCTAAAGGTCCATTCGATGGAGGAAAGTGCACACATTGTGGAAACGCTAGACACACTCGTGATACTTGTTTCAAGTTACATGGGTATCCAGAATGGTGGCATGAGTTGCAAGCTAAAAAGAAAAAAGAAACCACTTCACTAGAGGAAGTGATGGTGTCGCCGCCCATGCAAAATTTAATGTGCATAAAAGAATGCAGTATAGACTAGGAAGTGACTCCTAGGTCGTCTCTCAAGGACCAAACTCTGGTTCGAGAATTAAGTCAAACACGAAGGTTCGGGGGGGTTGTTGAAAAGTTTGTGAATGCGGATAAATTAAATTAAAACACGAATGCAAACATAAATGTAAAAAGAAATGTAAAAACGGAATGTGAAAACGGTTGGTCATTAACTCAATCACTATGCTTCCAATTACAGATTAAAGACAAGTACACACTACTCTAATCCAAATCCGACACGAATCACCCAACTAAGCGAAGGCTAATTCGGTCTTCAAAATTACAGACTAAGCGAATGCAATGCACAAATTTAATCAGTCATCCACCATACAGTCTAATCAACTAAGCGAAGAATTGACACTGATTAGGCAACTAAGCGTATACCTAATCGCAGGCAGACAACAGATTAAATATTGAGCAGAATCAAAGCAGCAGTATGACAATTAAAGCTCAAAAGTCTCAGGGAAGCAAAGTAACTTTATTAACAACCAACCCGACTAACCTAAACTAACATCGTAATTAAATCACCACAACTAAACAAAATAAACAGCATAGTAAAAAGATGTGTGAACTAATTAAAATGCAGCACTTAAGCTAAAGAAATAAAATGTTATTCATCATAGAATCAACACTAAAAGAAAAATAAATCAATAGAGGATGCATCTAAATTATGGAGAAGTGACAATGATGAACGTTCAACCAAGACGAAATTTCAATTCCAATTACATGACGCACGTGAAATGAAAATTCGAATCTTGAATTTGCATCTTACGCTATTGAATTGCATCGGCTAATAAATGAGACAATCATTGAAGCGGGAATAGTAAAAAGCAACGCGTGACAATGAGATAAAAAGTGACGAGTAAATTGCTTAATTATAAACTAATAAATAAAGGAACATTCAGCATGAATAATAATTTAAATGCTTAATAGAATGCATCTTAAAAAAAACACCGTTTAGTTAATGAAAAAGTAAGGAAGTTTCTATTAGCAAACCGTGCAGCTTCATCCTATCTAACCATCGCTTACATCATTCCAATAACTTCAACGTGTTCCTCGTGGATTGAAAGTGAAATAGCTAAAAGAAAATGTGCACGCCCGTGAATAACCCATCAGCCATATCCCTCCATTTCTCTCTTCTTCAATCCCAAAAAATTCCTCTCCTAGTGGCGGCTTGTCTTTTTCTCCATGAAAGATGCCCTTAAAAAGGGTGAATAACCTACTTCCAATGGACCAAGCTACTGCAATTTTTTATTCTGTTTTGGACTTCAGAAGCTGGACTGTGGCAACACCTCCAAAATCTTTAAGCACACACCTCATTCTTGGATGCAACCCCTAGACTGTGTGAAAGCTTGGTGCTGGGTCGTGAGTGCCTTTCTCATCTTCAAGCTGGACGTGAAGTTGGTGCAATTCCGTGTGCACCTCCCAGGCAGCTGCAACCCTTCTTCATGTGTGCAGGCCTTGCTGCATCCAGCATGGAGGTTTTTTTCTTGTTGCACCGTGGTGCTTCTAGAGTGCATGCTGTTTGGAGGATGCTAGCTGTTGTTTCACATGTTGGGCCGTGAGGTGTATTAAAGCTGGCTGGAGTTTGTGCTTTTCTTCCAGGCTGAACCGTGTTGTTTCTTTCCTTTACTTTGTTGGACCAGGTGAATGCTGGAAGCTGCAGGACTTGTGCTTGTTGCACCTTAATTTTAATTGCCTTGCTAGACTTGCGTGTCAGCTCTAAGGCTGTTGCTCACACCAAATTGCTCCAAGCTGCTGGATGCATTTTCCTTGGGTCGTGCTGCTGCCATGAAGCTGCTGGACACCAAAGAAAACGCTGGACCCATGAACGTGTGGTGCTTCCAAGTGTGCTGCAGTGGATCAAAAGGTCGTGGCATTGCAGCTGTGTGAAGATGTGGAGGTGTGTTGGACGTGATTGTTGGGCCAGTTCTTCTCAATTTAATTCAGCAAATGATAGCATGCTTGTGGGTCGTGAGTGTGTGAAAGCTTTTCTCCAAAGTTGATGTTGGTTACCTCTTTTATTTATTTTAGTTATCTAATACATGGATGTGGGCCATGGTGATGCAGCAGGAGTGTGTTTTAATGTGGGCTGCCCTTTAATTAGCTGGCCGTGACACGTGAAGGTTGGATGCTGCCACAATAAAATGAGATAACGTATGTGTTCAAGCTTCAGGAATCAGCGTGAATAACATCCTCCAATAAACATTCAAAACCAAGTGGCGGCTGCAGCAAATTATTTTTCTTTCAGCATAACTTCCGTGCACTCCTTTTTCTAATCTTGTGTGCACCGCTTGCCTTAAAAGCTATGTGCCTTCCTCCATCCCATTTCTCTGTCGTGACCAAGTTGCTGGACCATATGGGCTGCACTCCTTTTCTTTGCAACGTTGCTGCACTTGCTGGATGCATCGCCATATTTTTTGCTGGCTGTCCAAAGTTGCTAGATGTTGTGCTGCTTTACGCACCTCCCTTTTTACTGACTCAGCATCCCCACTTTTCTTTAATCTCCAATGTGCCCTCAAATATTAATTTCCCAAGGCCTAACTAGATGCTCTCCAAGCCCAAATAAAAATGAAATGCAAGTGGGTGGTGGTTGCACCTCATTTAACTTCCAAATGTCCCAAGCTGTATTTCCAAAATGTTCCATGCAATTAATAATGCAAATAATAATCTCAGAATATTCAAATTAATTAAAATTAGAATTTTCGGTCAAATTAAGCACAATTAGTAAAAGCGGGAAAATATCAGACAATTAAGCACAATTTCCTGATTAATTCTAGCACAATAAACTAAGGGAAATCAATAAAATATCGACTCATTAGGAAGGCACGAGTAAATCTGTGGTAGTCACTGTCGAGTCTCGATTGTCGCTTGTTCCTATGAGCAGCTCCTCCGTCTCAATGGAACAAGGTAACTACGATCAAGTTTTTTGTAGTTTTAAGTCTCAGGATGCAAGCGCATGGATTATTGACTCTAGGGTAACAGACCATATGACTTTTGATCCCACAGACTTCTCCCATTCAACCCCACCACGTAGGACTTGCATTACAAATGCAAATGAAGTTACATATCCGGTCACAAGTGTTGGAACTGTGACATTATCACCATATCTCTCCTTATCTCACATTCTCCTTGTTCCTACACTATCTAATAAATTAATGTCTGTAAGTCAAATAATTCAAGAACTCAATTGTGTGGTATTGATGTACTCTACTTTTTGCCTTCTCCAAGATGTTCTCAGCAACAAGATTATTGGGTGTGGTACTAAGAGGGAGGGGGGGGGGGGGGGGGGGGGGGGGGGGGGGGGGGCTATACTACCTTGATGATTTTAACAAAGGAGAAGCATATCACGTGAACAACCAAGTCAGTGGCAAATAACGGGAAATATGGTTGTGGCATCGTCGGTTGGGACATCCATCATTCAGTTATTTAAGACATTTATTTTCAGATTTATTTTTAAATTTGAAAAATGTTGAGTTTACATATGATACTTGTATTCTGGCTAAAAGCCATAGAACCTCCTATCATATAAGTTTGAATAAAAGCAGTGTTCCTTTTGCTCTAATACACTCTAATGTGTGGGGACCTTCCCCTACAACTACTGTATTTGGTCATCGTTGGTTTGTAATATTTTTCGATGATTGCACACGAATGACATGGCTTTACTTGATGAAGACTAAAGATGAAGTGTTCCAAATATTTCGGAATTTTCATGTCATGATTCAGAATCAGTTTTCAGCCAAGATTCAAGTTCTTCGGTCAGACAATGGAGGGGAGTTTGTTAACCATCACTTTAAAGCATACTTCCAACAACATGGTCTTTTTCACGAGACGTCATGCTTACAAACTCCACAACAAAATGGTGTTGCCGAACGGAAAAATCGTCACATCCGGGAGACAGCATATGCTCTCCTTCTGGACACCCATGTTCCCACTCGCCATTGGGATGATGCGGTAATTGCAGTGGTATACCTCCTTAACTGCATGCCTTCCAAGGTCTTGCAGTTTAAAACACCTCTCCAAGTACTCTCCTCTCATGTACAATTACCTACCATGTTGATGCTTCAATCTAGGATTTTTGGGTGTGTGGTCTTTGTTCATCTTCACAAAAACCAACAAACCAAACTTGATCCGTGTGCTGTTAGGTGCTTGTTCTTGGGCTATGGACTGCATAAAAAAGGCTACAAATGCTTTGATCCTACCACTAATAGAACCTATATCACCGTGGATGTGACTTTCCTAGAATCTGAACCTTTCTTTTCTCCTATAGTATCCAATTCAGCTCTCCAGGGGGAGTCCATGAATAAAGAGCCAAATTGGTACTCGGCAGATCCATCATCAGTTGTTGAAAAAAAAATTGGAGAGCATGAATCAGAAATTGAAGGAGTAATCCATGATGAACCTACGAAAATGCAACAGAGTGAAGAGGATCCTTCTACTAATGAAGGAATTACTAGTGAAGAAACTAGTGAAGAAATTGCTAGTGAAGAAGTTCCCGTCAACGAAGCTTATATCAATCAAGGAAGTGAAGAGCCCCCTCGCTCTGAAGCACCCGACCCTTTCATTGAGAACAATCCTGAGGTAAGCTCTCCTATTATTTCTTCATCTACTAATACTCCTGTAAGATATGTATTACCTATCAGGAACAACCGAGGAAAGCCACCAAATAGATACTCTCCTGATATAGAAGAAGGGCGATCCAAGTACCCAATTGCAAATTATGTGTCTACTCAACAATTATCAAAGTCTATTCAAGTCTTCACAGAGACATTATCCTCTTGTCATATTCCAAAGAATGTGGAAGAAGCATTAGCTAGTCCTAAATGGGCACAAGCCATACGAGAGGAAATGAAGGCCTTACAAAAGAATAATACATGGAGGTTGATACCACTTCCCAAGGGAAAAAAGACAGTGGGGTGCAAATGGGTGTTTTCAATCAAATACAAAGCTAACAGATCCATTGATCAACACAAGGCAAGGCTAGTGGCAAAAGGGTTCACACAGAGTTATGGGATAGATTATACAAAGACTTTCTCACCAGTGGCCAAACTAAATACTATTAGAGTCTTGTTATCTCTTGCAACAAATTTAGATTGGTCACTATTCCAACTCGACGTGAAGAATGTTTTTCTCCATGGAGATCTTGAGGAAGAGGTTTATATGGATATCCCACCAGGATATATGCCCGCTTCTAGAACCAAGGCGGTATGCAAGTTAGAGCGCGCATTATATGGATTAAAACAATCACCAGGTGACAACTCTAATTGTTTATGTAGATGATATGATCATTATTGGAGATGATATAGAAGAAATTACAAGACTACAAGAGCAATTGGCAGCTGAGTTTGAGATGAAGAATTTGGAGGGACTCAAGTATTTTTTGGGAATAGAGGTGGCAAGGTCGAAAAAGGGCATTTTCTTGTCTCAAAGAAAGTATGTGTTGGATCTATTGGTTGAGGTGGGGCTACTGGATTGCAAACCAGCAGATACTCCAATAGTTCAAAATCACAAACTTTCACAATACACAAACCAAGTGCCTGTAGATAAAGGAAGATACCAAAAATTGGTGGGGAAACTTATCTATTTGTCACATACTCGCCCTAATATTGCCTATGCTGTAAGTGTGGTGAGCCAATTTATGCATAATCCCAGTGAAGAACATATGGATGCAGTAAACAGAATACTCCACTATCTAAAATCCTCACTAGGAAAGGGGTTGATGTTCTTAAAGAATAACCACTTGAGTATTGAAGGATACACTGATGCAGATTGGGCAGGAAATGTTTTAGATAGAAGATCAACATCAGGATACTGCATATTTGTGAGAGGTAATTTAGTTACATGGAGAAGCAAAAAGCAAAAGGTAGTGGTCTTGTCTAGTGCTGAAGTTGAGTTCAGGGGCATGGCAAAAGGGCTTTGCGAACTTTTATGGCTTAGAAGGTTACTAATGGAGATTGGCTTTGGACCTAGCATGGAGATGAACCTGTTATGTGATAATAAGGCTGCAATTGATATCTCACAAAATCCTGTCCAACATGACCGAACAAAACACGTGGAGGTAGATAGACACTTTATCAAGCAGAATCTTGAAGAGAAGATTATTCAATTTCCTTTTATCCAGTCGAAAGACCAATTGGCAGATATTCTTACAAAGGTAATGTATGGTAAGAACTTCCATGACTTCCTTGACAAGCTGGACATGAAAGACATCTATGCACCAACTTGAGGGGGAGTGTTGGAATGAGTCATTAGAATCTCATAAAATTAGGACATTTTATTGTAATTGTTGTCCAATCCCGTATATCAAGGGATAAGCTTATGTTTAGCCAGGAGCATAGTGAATAGGCTAGAAAAGCTCCTTAAATTCCTCTTCCCTATATCTATTTATACTCTGTAAATGACTCAATAAAAAATCAAGGTGAATAAAATACCTTCTGTTTTAACATTCAATAAACTGTGTAGTGAAAGTGGTGCAAGATTTGAAGCCTCCCTTATTGATGATGCTGGTGCAGATTGCATATGGCTGAAATACTGTTATTGCTAGCCTTTCCATATCTGATGAAATCAACATTAGAGTATACAGTTCCTACCGTCTCATTTTAGGAGCTGCAATCACTTTTATTCATGCTCTTATTTTCGAGAGGTGAATTAACACACTATAGATGATTTCGTTTCCTAATCTTGACATCATAGTTTATGCATCTTTGGCACATCCTAGTACTTTTACAAAATGGAGAAAATCAAATACTAGTTTGTTTTTTCATCTCTTTTTGTTGATCAAATCAGAAAGAACAGACCAAAGTTGACATGGAGGGTGCTCGTAAGGACATTTCTTTATGGTTGATTCAAACTATTCAGCCTTCACTTCTTTGTCCTTATTGTTAAATTAATTTGTACAACAACTTGATTTCAAATAATGTTTGTTGATGATATAAATGAACAGTGGGTAGGAGTTTATTCCAAAATCTTTTGTTTTCAATATGATAGCGTTGGTATCAACAACATATGATAACACTATTTTCAACATGGTTCCTGTGGTCACTTTCATTCTCTCCTTGTGTGGGCATGTAGTCACCACTCATCAATTTTTATACTCATGTACTATTTTGCTTTTTATGGGAAGAGAGTTATGAAATATATCTGTAATTTCTAATTTTTTTTTGTAGCTGCAAAAAAGTTCTATTTACAAACCGTATTAGGAAAAACTAAGGTGATGGGAACAATAATTGCAATGAACGAGTCAATGATGATGTTATTCTTAAATGTCATATCATTCTAAAAAGCTGATACAGGACAACAAATTTATTTAGAAAAACAATAAAAGAACTACAAATTAACACCTGATGTACCATTAATAGCTCAATAATTTTGTGAAAAAAATTCTAATTGAAGCATTTCTTTTTAAGTTAAATATAACTAAACTTTTTTTTGAAAATGTAAATCAACTTCAAACATCCTGCCAAAATGGAATCATAAGCATAATTTTTGTGAACATTATTTGAATATCAAGCTTTCAATAAGATAAGTTATGAGAAAATTGATTTAGTGAACACCATGGTATTGAAGAATGATAAGGTCTCGTAGGATAAACTCTAGAAAAATTGATTGTTTTCTTTTTCTTTTTCTGTTACGGGTGTTTGATAAGCATGCAAGGGTGTGAGATATATTAGGTTAAATACTTTTAAGAGGACCTTGATTGAGATTTTTACTTGTTTGCCTCCTATTATTATTATTATTTTATTATTATTATTATTACTATTATTATTATTATTATTAAAACTTTAGTAATAACGTGGAACAAAAGCTAAGGTATGTATCCGACGGTTGGAGCACGTGGCGAGGTTATAGCGTCTCGTTTGGCAGTGTGGAAATTAGAAGAAATCTGTGTTTTTTAGAGTGTCAGAATCATGCCAATGGCTTCGACTCTCACAATAGTTAGAAATCCCATCTTCCTTACTCACCATTACCAACTCAACAAGCACTTCAAAACACCTTCTTCCTTACGCCTCCTCAGTTTCGCAAAGGTAGCAACACATCACATTTCACAACATATTGTATTGTTTTTTTCAGCATCATGTGCATGCCGCAAGCGTAGCGTGTGTTGTTGTATCAGGACACCCTTTTGCTTACTTCTTGTTGGATTGCGTGTTAGATGGAAGGAAGTGAGATTAGTGAGGAAGTGGGGGAGGATTCGAGAGCGAAGAGGAAAATTTTTGTTGCTGGAGCCACTGGTAGCACTGGGAAAAGAATCGTTGAGCAGTTATTGGCAAAGGGTTTTTCTGTTAAGGCTGGGGTTAGGGATTTGGACAAGGCCAAGTCCACCCTTTCCTCTGCCAACCCATCTCTTCAAATTGTAAGCTTTTTCTCTATCTTATTTCTACATTAAGCCAATCCAGTCCCACTTTTTTGGTGTAGAGAAATGCTAGGAACACTCTATTTTAGACACACTTTCTGATTGGTTGAAATTTATTGAAAATCAAAAAATTTGATGGATCGCACAATTTATTTAACTACCAACTTTCTTGATTTTGTAGTTTTCAATAAATTTTGACCAATCAGAAAGATTTTACTACAATGGCATTTCCTTTTAAGTGTATGTAAGTATTGTATGTGATGCAGGTAAAAGCTGATGTCACAGAGGGGTCTGATAAGCTAGCTGAAGCCATTGGTGATGATTCAGAAGCAGTGATATGTGCCACAGGCTTTCGGCCGGGGTGGGATTTGCTTGCTCCGTGGAAGGTTTGTCAATTTTTTTTTGATGTCTGGTAGTATACTAGAATGTTCAAATGTACAATTATAACCTTTTTGTTTAGTTAGTACGACTCACTTTTTCATATCAGTCCTTAGTTTGGTTAGAAGAAATATAGGTTGCTGTAATTCAGGTTGACTGTTGTGCTCAACATATTCAGTGATCCAGAATCTACCATGGTAGAAGTCATTTAAATGCTTTTGAAAGTAGGACAGTTTGTGTATGTTTTTGTAGAGTGTCATCTTTTACTTAAAACTTTAAGGAGTTGATTCCCCTGCCTTTTGGATATGAAACTTTGGAAGTAATCTAACCTGGATCTTTGTTTCTTCCATGTCTTTATTCTGCCCTTTGGTTCATGTTGTACCTCTTGTTTAGTAATTGACATCATTAAGGATATTAGTAGGAATGGATGATGTTGATGGAGAGCTATTAGAATCTTTTTCATCTGCTTAAATTTTCAAACTTGTGTGTTGCTATGTGCTTTCATTTGTGGAATTTTTAAGACTTTCACCTGGGAGGGGATAGCATGGTTATATCCCTAATTTGAAATGTTATTCGTTCTCCAAAGAAGACATCGGAAACTAATTACATTATGAAGAAAATCACTAATAATTCAAAAGATTATTGCAGGGTGAGTGGATTATTCAGTCTCTTGGTATCATTCAGTGTTATAATAAATTTTTATTTGTGCAGGTTGACAATTTTGGTACTGTAAACCTTGTTGAAGCCTGCAGGAAACGTAATGTCAAGAGATTCATTCTTATCAGTTCCATTTTAGTTAATGGAGCATCTATGGGACAGCTACTCAATCCGGCTTACATCTTTCTTAATGTTTTTGGACTCACCTTAGTAGCAAAACTACAGGCAGAGAATTATATCAGGAAATCTGGCATAAACTACACAATTATAAGACCGGGCGGGTTGAGAAATGATCCTCCAACTGGAAATGTTGTTATGGAGCCAGAGGTTGCTGCTACATTTCCTCAATAGAATCTTAAGTTCATATTTTCTGGAGCGATTGCTGAATTATTTAAAATTCTTGTGTACCAGGACACCCTTTATGAAGGTTCCATATCCAGAGATCAAGTTGCAGAAGTAGCTGTGGAGGCATTGGCTTATCCTGAGGCATCTTATAAAGTCGTGGAAATTGTGTCTCGCCCAGATGCTGCTAAGCGTTCATACCATGACCTTTTTGGTTCCATAAGGCAGCGATGATTCCCGAGTTTATGATTTGATTGCAGATTAACGAATTTGTTTCTCTGTTATTTTACTTTGTGGTGGCCAATGTGTATCTTAACTGTGTTCCATTTGTGTTGCTTCATTCAATTGGTATGCTGGAGTAATATTGTAAATATTTCAGTGTATATTTTATTTGTTCATCTCCCACTCTCCCCCATTAAAGGTGAATAGATAATGCACCGTGAGCACTGTAGAACATAAAGCTTAATTTAATTAATACAAGTTTGGAGCATGCACTTAATAAGATCTTACAAAACAAGAGTTACATTACAGTTACTAATAAGCTTAACTGAAAGCTTATTGAAATAAGTTCGAAAGAGCTTATTTTGATAAGTTTTCATTACGTTTAATAAAATCAGAGACTATAAGTCAAATATTCATGTGTCCTTAACTTTTCGGATGAAGCCTCCGCGTTACAAACATTCAAGTTAGCAGAAAATACTCTCCAGAAAATCCAAGAACATTACATAGATGGTTGATAACTGTTGCGAAAACAATAATTTCTCTGAGCATTAGATTACATTAAATTGATGAATTTCAGAAACAAACATCAACCCACAGAAAATAAAGAATTAAATGATGTAATTGTATATTCTCTCAGCTCAGCAACTGAACATCATATTATTCTTCTCAGGTGAACCTGGCAACCACAAAAGCAAAGACTACGAAAACAGCTTGCGCACAAAGATGCACTCCTGCACTTTCCATTGGTGCGGGTGGAATTGCAGCAACATCTTCTACCTCATTCTCAGCCACACAACAGTGACCAAAAAATAACATAGCAATAATGCAGAAAAGGAGAACCATAGCAGTCCTGCAGCTCTCCATTAGTTGGGCAGTGTTTGTAAATAGTTGTAAATAATGAAAATAGTGGAACAGCACAAGTTATTTTATAGTTAGGATTTGAGACAAGTGAGGAATTTTGATGTGTAATATGTAGCTGAAACAGTAAACACAATGATCTGAGAGTGTGTGGGTTAATGATAATGTTCTGTCTCCCTCACATTAAACAATTAGGGTGCTAGCACTGTATAACGGTGCTGAGTTAGAAGTATGTAATCAGCTTTTGAAGCGTAAACATTAAGCATGCAGCAAAGAATTATAATTAAACCTGAGGATTATCAATGGCTAAACAAAAAGAATGAAAAAGTATGATAAAGCAGTGCTACTATTACACATAGCTTTAGTGACATTGTCCGTGTTGTGAGGGCCACTTTAGCTGGCATAACATAACGTTGTTAAATTGTTAACTGATAAAAATGTGTTAGAGCTTGTTGTCTCTCTCGATCAATACCTAAGGATAAATACTTTTTATATCTAAAAATTGTTTATTTCAATTCATATATTAAAATACAAATTGTATCTAAGCCTTAAATTTTTTTTCACAGCATGTTTTGTTTGGATTGCGGGTGAGGATAGGAAGGGAAGTAAAAGGGGGGAAAGTAAAGGAGAAGATAAGATTGTTTAGATGGAAAAAAAAAATGAAAACTTATGGTAAATTTGGTTCATGTGATGAGAAAAAAAAATTAAATTAATTAAAAAATATCCTTGATTTAATTTTAATGAAAATAGGTATTAGTTAAGATCTAACATTGATTAAACGAAATATTTAATTTATAAATTGAAAATAATATCAAATTTCTTTTCTTGATAAAATTTTATAAAAATACATAAATTTGAAGAATAATTAAAATCTTAATATAATTTTATATTTCTAAATAATTTTTATTTATTTTTTAATATTTATTTTATAAGGAAACAAAGTTACTACTACCAATTTAAATAGAATAATTAAAAAATTTAAAGTCACATTAAATCAGCAATGAGACACAATACTTTTCTACTGTATTAACTTATGTATGGCGTTGTGACATATATTAATTTGCAATTTGCATATAAAATGTAATTAATTTATATTAACTTATGTATGGTGTTGTGACCTAAGTTACAATATTTAGATATTTGGGATTTGTGTGATGAACAATTTAATTTCAACTTTAATGAATTTTTAAAATTTTCATAATTAAAATTTAATTACATTAAATAATAAAGTGGTGCATGTCATAAATGTAGACTGCATAATTATTTATGCATTTTATAGTGATAACATATTTAGGGTCAAAAGCGTAAAATGCATCCAAAAGCTATATTTCTTCTCTTTTCTTCACGCATTAGAGAGGGCACCCTTCCATACAATTTTTTTTTGGGTTAGTTTTAGTTGACTTTTTACTAATAATTAATATGAAGATTATCAATTTAGCACATGTAATATTCTATTTTAATAGTATAAAATTACTAAAATAAAACATATATACATTATAACTTTCAAGAAATTTAAGACTACTAAAACAATAAAAGATTATATTTTTGAAGAGTAAAACTCTCTACTTATTGCTTTTTTCTGTACCAATCGCTGGTTCAACTGAACAGATGTTTCCTTCTTAAGTTCACATCAGTTAAGGTAATCATTCTAAAAGAAAAAACAACACACATACATACACACAAAAACAAGGATAAGCTAAAATACAAAACAATAATGATATATAAGAACATTTAAACATTTTTCACAAGATACACATATCACAACAAAACAACCAAACACTTTATGCATGACAATACTTTGAATGGACTGTCCGGACTTAGCATGAATGTCGAGCTATGATGGATTGTGCACTTGTGGTGGCCACTACTGCTCTGCAAAACCCTTGCCAACTGGGTTTCACCCTATCACACATCACAAAGTTAGTCCTCAAACGACCTTTTGCCAAATGGAGAAAGACCCTTCAGGCTCGGACCTCCTACTACTCTCACCACATGCGTCAAACCTCTTTATTTAAGAATGTATGACCATTAGAGTGTCAGGACAACCCCCAATATTGAGTTCCCTACATCCAGACTAACACACTTGAACCACATAGAGAAGTTCCACCTTGAAACTAACTTTCATAACTTTGAAACCATATATGTATCACTTTAATTTTACAATGCATACCAACATATGAAAACACTGAACATACTTCAAATAACTAGAAATAACCGAACAAGTCATCATAGAACACATAAAACAATTGATGTCCAAGATGCAGAGTTGAAACCAGAGAGTTCCACAACCTAGTTATGAACGTTTCCACAACTTGTGGATTTGTCTCAAGAGAAGTAAATTGAATACTAGCAAGTTCAACAATTGAGTTGTGACTTTTTCCACAACTTGTGGATTTACTTTAGGAAGTGTGAAATTGAAAATAGAGAAGTGCACAAGCATATTGTGGATTTTTCCATGAGCAGTGGAAATTTTCAGAGCAATTATTAACCTCTCATAGATACATTTCAAATCTCAACTTGGACATTCCCCCCTCACATTCTATTGATTCTTATGACCTTCTATTCCCATAGAAACATTGAAAAACACATTCTTAACTCAAATTAGTTATTTAAACCTCACTTAACAACTTAACACCAATCAAACTCCATTCTACACCTTTCAAAACCAATTCTCTACAACTAACCGCTTACATAGACTTAATAACAGCCCCCAAAACCTCACATTTTGTCCAGACCTTCTAAATCAAAATACCACTAGTGAATACCCCTAAAATGAACTAAAAACCATACAAGACACCTCCAAAAGATGACCAACCAGTTCTACATCATAATTTTATTGTCATAACATTCAAACAAGTCTTAATCAACCCTTAGACCACTACCAAAGCACAATTTAACCAAAATAACCCTTCCCTTAACTTTTCACCTATTAAAACCACCTTTTTAGCCTGAAAACTACTTATTTCTTCAGTTGAAATGTAAGCAAAGCTATATACAATTTGACAACTCATACTTCACCAAATTTAACATCTTTAAATTCATCACACACAAACTTTACATCAGAATCACATTGCACCTTACAATTAAATCAGTTATCACATCAACACATATTATATACAATCAACTCAACATACTAAATTTCTCAATCCAATACAATTTCACAATTCTATCAATAATTCACCATACAAACATTAATTAGAACTCGTCTATTAAACAAATAAAATAAAACTAGTTTTCCTTTACCTTACACCGACAATACAAAGCTCTAAGAACACCCTGATTACTTCTAATACAAGGAATTTCTAGAAATACCTACGAATCTCCAAATTGAAAAAGGAAAAAGTCCTTAGGACCTTAGATGTACCAAAAGGTTCAAAGAAGAGCACAAGACACACATGCAATGGAAACTTCCATGCATTGACTAGAAGAGCAAAAAGGAGCTGAAACTTTATTGCATAAATTGATCGGATAGGAATGTAGATCTGGTTGTCGTGGTCAATTAAGCACCTTTTAATCGTCAAAGAGATTATTTAGGAGTTAGAGCTCTTAGAGAGAAGGTAAAAAAACTCTAGAAAAGTGGTTTCTAGAGAGATGATACGTTTTACAATAACTAAGTCTCACTATTTTTAAATTACTATCACTTTTAAAATGCTATTTTCTAAAATTTTATAGTACAAATTTTAAAAAAATATATCATTGTAATAATTTCAATTAATTATGATAAATTATATCACATTGATGTGACTTTTAAAATGACTGTTGTAATTTTTTAGGAAAAAAAAAACAATTTAAGTTACCATAAACTAATACTAAAAATCAAAAACAAAATTGTCTAAATATTAAAAAGATAACTTGGAATAATTTAGTTAAATAACCTATTAAAAAGATTCAAAACACTCCATTTACTAATAAACCTAAAAATAACGACTATGTGAGAAAAATAACTCCTGAAGAGTTCCTCAAACTTTAATACTTTTGAAAGTTCGATGTCAAACTTAAATATTTCTATTCCAGATTACTTAAGAGCAATTTCTTCTATTGAAAAATTATAAATTAGTTTTAGATAAAGTAATTTATGGCCATATAAACAACAACGACTCCGTGGCCCAATGGATAAGGCGCTGGTCTACGGAACCAGAGATTCTGGGTTCGATCCCCAGCGGAGTCGTGTCTTTTTAAAACATTTTGTTAATTCATATTTTGCATTTTAATAAAAGCTTTTAAATTGTCTGAAATAAAACATTAAGCTGTAGACATATTTTTGAGCATCAAAGTCAGGATGGCCGAGTGGTCTAAGGCGCCAGACTCAAGTTCTGGTCTTCGAAAGAGGGCGTGGGTTCAAATCCCACTTCTGACATTGTTTTATCGTCAAAAATTAATATATAAATATAGTTTATTCGCCATATTTCATAGTCAAAACATTACAAATAAAAATGGGTCAATTGTCGACAATATTTTAATTTTTTTGAAAAGAAAAAATTTAGTATGACAAATTAGCGACCCGCAAACGTAATTTATAAAATTTTATGAAAATTATAATACCTTAGAGTCCCCTAAATATGTTTCTTAAACAAAAATATTATTAACCTGTAATCCAAATTGGAAGCGACTAAAATCAAAGACACATAGCTGGGAGATTATGACCAATAAAAAATTGATGAAAAGGTCAGAGATGTTGAAGGACTACAAATGATTTGTTTTATTCTTTAACAAAGGAGATTCGAAGAATGAAACTTTTAGAAGATAAGAAACTAAACATATAATTTATTAAAAAATACGCATGCGTTACACAGTGAACATTTTTTTTTGACGTTAGAGTTCAATTAACAATAATATTAAATGATAGGACATCAATTTGTTATTTTGAGAAGGGTTAAATATGTTTTTAGTCTCTATATTTTGGGGCAGTTTTGGTTGTAGTTCCTCTTTCAAACTAAGGTCCAATTTAATCTTTCAACTTTAGAAAATTTTGGTTTTAGTCATTTTTACCAAATTTTTTTAACTTTATTTGTTGTTTCAAGCACGTTTCTCAATTAACATTGAAACAAAAGTGTGTCAGACAGTGTAAACAATCCAAATACTATAATGAAACGCGTTTGAAACAGCAAATAAAGTTAAAAAAAATTGGTAAAAATGACTAAAACCAGAGTTTTCTAAAGTTAAAAACTAAATTGTACCTTAGTTTGAAAGAGGAACTAAAACCAAAATCGCCCCAAAGTATAGGGACTAAAAACATATTTAATCCTTTTGAAAATTACAAGTACAATTTGAAAAAAAATTATATAACAAAAAATATTTAACCAAAATTAAAATACACAATCGTGATAACATGCTAATTATTTTTGTATCTATAGTATCTCTACTTTAAATCTTTTATATGATATTTTATTTTACTTTAGCTGAATTATAATATTATATTATATCATCATAAACACAATATTTTTAAAATTCATGCTTGAAATTTATAAAAAATCACTTTTTTTTAATCAGTCACAAAAGCAATAACTAAATTAGTTACAAAATCAATCATAAAATCGATTAATTAGTGATTGATTTTGTCATTTAGTAATTAATATTTTAATTACTCTTTCTTGATTTTTGTGTAATTTAAATTTTTTAACAACATATCAAATGAAAAACTATTAAAAACTCTAGAGTTTAGTTTCTTCTCTTAATGTTTTATTTCTTCTTTTTGTTACATCATTATAATTTAGAGAATCATATGAGGTGTTTGTCCATCTTAAATATATGTACCATAATATCTTTATCTTGATTTGATCTTACATTATTGACTTATTTTCTATATTTTAGCTTTACTTCAGTCTTAAAAACTATAAAGACATTCAAAGCATATCATTGGAACTAAAGATACATATATAGTGATGGAGGACAATTTGAGAGCATCACATTGGACCTTAACAAGGTTCATGGCTAGAAGAATTAAAGAAGAAGAAATCTCAAAGAACATTCCTCTACTTTACAATGTAGGCTATTAGGATCTTTTTTCTTTCTTCTCAGTCTTGTACAAATTGTATATATGTATATTTAGTTTGTATTTTTGTTGAATGGTGTAAAAAGTTGTATGGGTTTAGGCATCAATTGGACTTTGTTTGGATGTCCAAGACCATGGAAAAAATGAGACAAATACAACCAAGTTATGAAGAAGAAAACTTGAAGTACAGAAGTTCCACACTACTAGAGAGAAACTAACAATAAGCTTAATTAAGGTATTGGTTTATTTCTTTGGAGCATCCACTTTAAGCTTATGTACCACATTTTTTGTATAATTAGGTGCAAGGAATCTAGACATCTGTAAATAAGACCTCTTAGCTCTTATAAGGCTTACCTTTTGAAGGATGATAGTTTGAATTGCTTATATGTTTTTCTTCTTTTTGAGGACATAAACGAGAGTAATATTCTCTTAATTCTTCTCCAAGCAACCTTATTTATTTGAGAAGCAAGTTTCAAGTTATTTTTAAGAAACTTGGAAAAAGTTATAAGAATTGTCATTGTTTTTTGCTATGTCGGAGAATGTGTTTTTTATCATCAAAATCGCAACAAACAAAAATAAATGGATTACCTTTTTTCTCTTGCAATTTATTACATTTTTGACAATTTTCCTTTGTATGTCATTTTTTTTTTACAGAAGAAAAACTTTGACTCATTCTTTATGAATGGTTGAGCAATAATTTTTCTTTTGTGATTTACTTGATTCTTCATACTCTTAACTTATTTAGTCAAGTTCACCTTCTCTCCTTCTTTCACTAGTTACATTTCCTTTTATTGAAGACACATGATTAATAATTCATTAATTAACCATTTATTTATAGGAGAGTTTAGAATGAAACATAAAGTTGAAAGTATACATAATATAATGCACTAAGAAAGAGTCAGACATTGTAACCTCGAACGCTTTCAATTGAATCACGAAATATCCCTTATGTGCAATATATATGATCACTACTTATAACCCCAATGAACTTTATCGATGAAAATTGCATTACAAGTGTTAGTAAGAGATTTATTAAAGGTAACAAATTGCTTCTTTGTTGTCTTTAATAAATCCTTGACATTATTAGTTTGTCAATAGAATCTCAGATTTCAACAAAAGTCTTGGTCTTTAGGAACATTACATAGTGACAATTTGACCTTTTTCATTTTCATACCACTTTTGGAGTGTTGGTTTTAGTTATAATTGATGACTTCTCTTTTACAATAGTCACCGACCATACAACCCACATGAAGAAGAACTCACTTCTTATAGTTGTCACCACTTCAAAATACCACCTTTATTATCTATTATCTATCATAATATAAGAGAATAAGATACAAAAGTGTACTTTATTATCTATGTTTATTTGGTTGACAAGTGTCCAAAAAGTTAATTTTTTGGTACACAAAAGTTATTTTGCTCTTTTATCGATTTATTTCATTTTTAAATAATTTACCCTAAAATTAAAAAATATATTTCTATACTATTTTTTAATTTTTAATTTTACACTTTTATAATTTATAATTAATTGATCATTTAATAAATTATTAAAGAATAACTTATACTTAAATTATTAATTTTTTTCTGTTATTTTTTTCATTCTTAATTTTATCCTTTTATTATAAAATAAATTATATTTAAAGTATTAATTATTTTTTTATATTATTTTTTTGTTTTTCTTTTTTCTTTTATGATTTTTAATCACTTGGTCATTTGATAAAATTAAATTTAGAAAAATATATTTTATTTTTATATCTTAATATAATATTATTTAAAAAAAATAAAATATAATAATAAAAGAGGTTAAATATGTTTGTGGTCTCTTAACCTTCAGTGAAAATTAAAATTATTCTCTCTTCGAAACTTTAAACTAATTTAGTTCCTCATCTTTAGAACAACATGAATTTAGTCTTTTTAACCAAATTTTATTAAGTTTATTTAAGGTTTCAAAAGGGTTTCTTAATTAACATTGAAGAAAATATGTGTTAAATTCAAATGTTATCATGAAATGGATTTGAAACATCAAATAAACTTAACAAAATTTGGTTAAAAAAAACTAAATGGGTGTTGCTCCCTCCACTTCCCCAAGTGGGTCATGTACCTTCCCACTATTTTAATTTATTTCAAAAATATTCTACACCTCCCCACTATTTTCTTTTACTCCAAAAATACCCAAATTTGAACTTGTGATATATTTTCTTAAATAAGTTTGGTTCAATCTTATTTTCGCTATTGAATATATTTTTTTCTTTTCAAATTACTTAGTAAATGGTAAATTTTTGTTCTAAATTTCTAGAAAAATGTTTATATATGTGTGTGTTTTTTTTACATATAATATCTATAATTTTTAACATTATATTATGTTTTAACTCACCGACATGTTTGACTCAAATAACTTGAATAAAATATTTAATTTATTAGATAAATAATATAAAAATATTATTAAATNTTATTTAGTTCTTTCGTCATTATAAAGTTAGTATATAATAATAATAATATATCATTATTTACTATTAATATTATTATGTTTATTATTTTGTATTTGCATCTAACTTTTAATTTTATAAAATGGAAATGGTAGAAGTACTAATATTGAAGTTTCCTCTGAATTTTATATTTTGTAGTATATCATAAATTCAAATCTGAACCATGTAAATGCTCCATTAATGCAGAAAGAGAAAGACAAAAATTTGTTAAAGATAGTGGGGAGGTGTAGGATATTTTTGAAATAAAAGAAAATAGTGGGGAGGTGTAGAATATTTTTGAAATAAATGAAAATAGTGGGTACAGGACCCACTTGGGGAGGTGGAGGGAGCAACACCCAAACTAAATTCACACATTTCTAAAGTTGAGGAACTAATTTGGGTCAAAGTTTCGAATAAGGACTAATTCCAATTTTCACATAAAGTAATAAGACCAAAAACATATTTAACCCTAATAAAAAATGTTTACAATGTAATAATTTTATCTCACAATTTTTTATAATAGAAATTATATTTATCAATTTTATACTAAATTAGTATAAAAATTCTTATTATTGAATATTATTCATACTTATATTATGTAAAAATTAATGTGATATTTTTTTTATAAAAAAATTAGCATAAATCATGTATACATAAAATTTTGTATAAGATTTTAAATAATTATAATTGTAACAAAATATGCTAGCTATTTCAAAGATTTATAATAAAAAAAAAATCACAGTTTTTAATATTATAATTTTTTTATATTAATTGAGTTCATTCTTTTGCTAATATAACTTCAAATTGTTAGAATTTTTTAGTTTAATAAAATTGAACCGAAAGGTAAAAGTTAACAACCTAATTGTCTTAAAATATATTATTAATGTGTTTATATTGTCATTAAATAAATTCAGAAATATATATTATGTGTATATTTATTAGTCAGGTCTAACAACAAACACTACACGAGTATAACAAAAATTGATAGATAGAAGTAATTTATATTTAAAATATTAATTTTTTTTCTATACTATTTTTTTTCATTTCTAATTGTATCCTTTTTTTTATTTCTAATTACTTAGTTATTTATTAAAATAAAATTTAAAAAAATATATTTTACTCTTTTTTAAATAATATCATTTAAAAAGTAATATATATTTATTTATAAGACAAATTGTTTACAATATCATGTAAAAAATGTCATGCAATAATTTTGTCTTACAAAAAATTACATTAACTTTTTTATATTAAATTATAATATGTATATTCTTATGATTAAATACACTTATTAATTAGACGAGTCTTGCAATATATATTACACAAGTTTAAATATACATGAATTAGATGAGTGTACAATACATGTTATATGATTGTATCCATATACTTATTATACAAGTCTATCAATATATATTAAATGAGTTTGTCGATGTATTGATTAGACGAGTCTAACAATACACATTATACAAGTCTTTACATACACTAATTAGAAGAATATAACAAAACAATTACATGAGTCTAACAATATATTCGATGAGAATGTCCACATAGTAATTAGACGAGTATAACAAAAAATATTAGACAAGTAATTTCATAAGTTAATTAGACAAGTATAAAAAAAATTATAGACGAGTCTATGAATGCATTAATTAGATGAGTAAAGAAAAAAACATTAGACAAGTATGTCGATGTATTGATTAGATGAGTCTAACAATACACATTAGATAAGTCTAGCAATACACATTAGATGAGTCACTCATATATTGATTAGACAACTCTAACAATATACATTAGGCAAGCCTATCTATACACATATTAGAAGATTTTATTAATACACGTTAGATGATTGTGTTCATTATTCAAACATTAATTAGATAAGTATAGTGAAACAATTATAAAGATCTAAAAATATAGACGAGTTTTTCCACTCATTGATTAGACAAATATAAGAAAAAACATTACACGAGTTTAACAATACATATTAGACGAGACTGTTCATACATTAATTAAACGAGTATAACAAAAAATATTAGAGAAGTTAGTCCATATGTTGATTAGACAAGTATAACAAAAGATATTATATGAGTCTAGGAATTCATCGATAGATGAATATAGCAAAAAAAATTCAATGAATCTGGTGATGCATTGATTAGACTAGTCTAACAGTACATATTAGATGAGTCATTCATATATTGATTAGACGAGTCTCACAATGCACATTAGAAAAGTCTATCTATACATAAATTAGACGAGTCTATTAATACACATTAGATTATTGTGCTCATTAACTGATTAGATGACTCATTCCATACAGTGATTGAATGAATTTAACAACAAACATTAGACAAGTCTATCTATAAACTTGTTAGATAAGTCTAACAATATACATTAGACAAGTTTGTTCATACACAATTAAATGAGTCTATTAACATTCAACAAGTTTGTCCAGTCATTAGTTAGACGAGTCTTGTAATTATATTAGACGAGTCTAAACATACATTGAATATATGAATATATATATATATATATATATATATATATATATATATTAGATGAATCTATCCATAGACTAATTACATATTAGATCAATATGTCCATATATTGATTTGCATTTTTAGTGAGTCCACTCTACATATTTTTCATAGTTTTTCTTTTGTATTTTTAGAAAGCCTACTCTATATTTTTGCACATACTCCATCCTTTGTATTTTTAAAAAATCTACTATTTAATTTTTTTTATAAATATTGACTTTCTAAACCTATAAATTACTTTTCGCATTGATTCCATTCAAATTTGAACCATAAATTTAAAAATATTATTATTTATTTTCTCAACTCCTAAATATCTTTTAATATAATATATATTTTACTAACATAAAATAAATATAAAAATTATTGCAAAAGTTTAAGTTATATGCTTATATCATAATTTGATACTAGAATAAATATCGTGTTTTCTCAATGCAAACTTGTTTTAAGTCATGAATCTAGTGACATAAAACATGTTTATAAGCTAAAATCATATTCAATTAGACTAGTCATGTTTATGATAAAATTATTAAATTATGTTTCTTTTCGTAAATCATGTAGATAATATAGATAGATTAAAAAATATAATTAATATTTTATCATAATTAATCATATAAATATATCAAAATTCATTTGTAGAGCTAATTGTATTACATATAATTAATAACAATTAATGTTTTTAATATGATTTTTAATGTATATAATTAATCATTATAAGAAAAATGACAATTACCTACTATTGAATTTCTTTGGTAATATTTGAAATTCGTAAAAAAAAAAATTAAAGTTACCTCAATCTGTAGGTAAATCCTTTTAGATATAAAAGTTACATACAAATTATTCAAATTCTAAAATAATTTCATACTACTTTATATGTATGTAAGTTTTGTATGTAATAATATGCAAACCAAATTTATAGGTAATTATTTATAAAGTTTATTTATAGATATTATCTAGGGATCTGGTCCATAAAGATATGGTCCATGCGTAATTATATACCAACATATTCGTAATTTGACAAAATAAGTGGTTGAAGAAAGACTTCTCTAAGGTTAAATATAATATATATCATTTATTCAAATTCAAAATGAACAAAGAAAGTAGGCTTAGTCAAATAGGGATATGGCAAAATGGAGAATGAATGTCAAATACCATGATTTCAGTGGGAGCTCTCAAATCTTGAAGTGTTGATGCAACCAAAGAACATTTAAACAGGTTGGAATGGAGGACTCTTAGAAGAGGAGGGATGGAACTTTGAGTATTTTATCGATAAACTCAAGATACTCAATTTTGCATGGCAGACAACAAGGCAACAAAACACGTGTTTGTATCAACCATGAATAACTTTAATTACTGATATATTTCCATTTTTCCATCACCAAAATAAGAATAACAATAAGACTTAAATATTATTTTTAGTGTTGTCAAAACAAGTTAAAACTCGTGGACCAACCTCACTTGCCACAGGTTTGAGTCAGGTTGGGTTAAGAAAAATTACAAATTTTGGCACAGGTGAAAATTAAACCTGGCCTACTAAAGACCTGACTCACCCGGATTGAACTCTAGTGACCCAGGTTGACTCACTAACCCACCCATAAATTTTAAATTATATTAAAAAAACGAAAACCCTAAATCTAAACCCTTTTATGTTGTAGATTTGTTCACTCAAGACTCTAATATTATAGATGGATAAGTGACAACAATAATTTGATGTTAGATAGTAATATGCTTTGTATTTTTATTCTTTTGGATTGTATCTAGAGTTTAACATCATTTTGAATTGTATTTAGATTGAATTTTATTTATATTTCAATTAGAAAAAAGTTGTTATTTTTTTTTGGATTGAAGAAAAAAAAAATTGTAATTAAGTGAGCCAACCCATTTAATCCACTAACCTGTGGTGGGCTAGACCAGGTTTAAATTTTTTGGACTCGCTAATAAATGAGTTGGGTTGGATTGACTTGCTAAGTGATCAACCTATGGTGAGCCGGGCGAGGTGGCCTGTTTTGACAACACTAACTATTTTGGTCCCTATTTCCGTCCACTTTGTTCAATGTGTGACTATTTTTTGCGGATGTTTTATGTGGTCCATATTATGGTAAATTTTATTCAATTTGGTCCTTTTCGGTAACATTGTCTAAATTGTTAACGGAAGATGAATAGTGTGAATTTTTTTAATTTTGTTTTCATTTTTTTTAAAAATTTAAATTTTTTTCTTAATTTAAAAACTTTGTCCATGTATCAAGTCAACATTGTGTCATGTGGCAATATCAGTACCACGTGTCAATTTAGTGTTAGTCCCACGTGTCAAGATAGTATTAGTACCACATGACACTATTAATGTTGTCATTGTCTTATATTTAATTCAGTCCTATTTTTCATTAATTTTGTTCTATTTAGTCCAAATTTTTGTTAATTTTGTTCAATTCAATCCCAAATTTGTCTCTCTCTAAATTGAGACTAAATTTAATTTTTATTAAAATTCATATTTTTATTAAATATTTCTTTCATTATTTTTAAACCAACTCTAATTATACTATTGGAATATAATTATTAGATTTATGTTTGATTTTTTTTCTACATATAAAAAATAGGGTTAGACTTGGTTTAAAAATAATGAAGATTTTTTCTTGTAATTTTTTTAAAAAAATTTCCTTCTAATTTTAAAAATAAATTAGAATTTTCTTTCTAATTTTAGAAATATATTAGAATTTTTCGTTTAATTTGGAAAAAATGAAAAATTTTCCTTATAATTTTAAAAATAATGAAGAAGTTTTCTTCTAATTTTAAAAATAATGAAAAATTTTCTTTCTAAGTTTAAAAATAATGAAGATTTTTCCTTCTAATTTTAAAAATAATGAAAACTTTGCTTTAGATAATGAAGAATTTTTCATTTAATTTTAAAAGTAGTGAAGAATTTTTTCTTCTAAAATTTAAAATTGGAACTGAATTAAACAACCTTAATGAAATTTAGGATTTTGAACAAAATTAATAAAAATTGGGATGAAATTGAATATATGACATATTAACTTAACATATGGAACATTACAACATGCACAATATTGACTTGACTTATACACATTTTTTTAAAATTTAGAAATATTTGTAAAAGTTAATAATAAATTAAAATAAATTAAAATATTAAAAGAACCACTAATACATGACACGGAGTTCATCTTTTCGTTAACAATTTAGATAATGTTTAAAAAAAAGTTAAAAAAAAACTAAATTCAACAAAATTTATCAAAATTAGAATGATATTGAATATTAAAAATAAAAATTTCTACTCTAAATAAAATCAACCAAAACAAAAAAAAAATATTCAAAACTAGCATTAAAAGATTGTATTAACAAGTTTAGCATCGACTTGAAGTATTTTATCAAACAAAAGTACACTGGATATAGTTTTTGTGATAATTATATGTATCTATGGCATTGGGTGTGTTAATGTTAATTAAAGAAGAAAAGAAAAACAAAGTTTAGATTTGTCTTCTTCATTCAAGCCATGTTAGTGTTCACGTTTGAGCATTGGACTTTGAGCTTTGAAACCATCCATGAGCAATCACCAATCACCTTCCATCAATAGTACAAACAATAACAATTAAATTTCCACTCTATAATAATTTACAATTCTTTTTCATCTGATTTTGTGATTGTGAATTTCCATAACCAATCTAATAATATATAAGATAAGACTAAAGAAATATAATGTATTTATATAAGATTTTATAGTTAATATTATTTACGTGTAGTTAAATTATACAATTATGGTAAGATAAGGCAGAGTCAATCTACCTAACTAATTGACATGTTATATTAATATCAATTAAGTATAATTAAATTATAAAATTGTAAGAATATAAAGTTTCACAATGCATATTTTAAATCTTCTTTGCGTTTTTCATAATATTTTTTAATTAATCTATCTCCAAATATCTGTCAGATAGAAAATAAAACTCTATTAAATAATAAAAAAATATCAATATATAAACAAATAAATTAAATGTGAAAAATGTATTTTATTCTTTTACCTTATGCTTTACATTAGTTACTATGCAAATTAATGAGAAATAATTGTTAAATTTTTTATAGGATAAACCGTATTTTTTATTAAATTTTTATTTTGGTCCAATAAAATTTTCACCTTTTCTATTTTTCTAGTTTGAAATGCATTATTTTAAATAAAAAATATAAATATGATATAGAAAGAGTGAAATATTGTCCTATTTTAAATTTTCAAATTTAGAAAAATACAATTTCAATTGCTAAACTCTAATTTCAAAGATTAGAAAACAATTCTCTAAAAGCTATTTTAGTTCGTTAAATATAGTTGGTTTTTTTAAGTGTAACTTGTATATTCATTTAAGAAAATAGAAACTATTGCTGGTGTAAGATAAAAGTCGCAAATCCAATCAATCGTTTTATTGTAAAAAAATATTTTGAATGAACTGATTGTATCATTGGATTACAGTAGTATAAATATACAAATTGATAATGTAATTGGAAAGAGTTAAGGGAATAAACTCCACCAATTTAATATCAATTATTAAAATATCAATTATAATAATTACTAAATAAAGGGAAAGTAAATATACAAAAATTAGCTAATAAAGACTAATTATTACAATTTAAAACTAATTATTATAATTGATATCCTCCCGCAAGTTGGACGATCTGGAAGAGAGATGCAACTTGGAGAGTATTGAGTCAAACCGAGGATGAAGTAGAGACTTTGTGAGTATATCAGCAAGTTGATCATTAGTAGACACAAAGGACACCCAAAACTTGCCCTTTTAAACATTTTCATGAACAAAATGATAGGCTAAGGCTATATGTTTCATTCGAGAGTGAAAAACAGGATTAACACTCAGAGTTGTGGTACCAAGATTGTCACAATAGATAACCGGATTGGTTGTGGGCATGTGACCAAGTTCAGTGAACAAGGATAAGACCCATAGAAGTTCACTGGCCATCTCAGCCAAGGCTTTGTATTCGGCTTCGATTGAGGAATGAGCAACAGAGAGTTGTTTTCAGAAGCTTCAAGAGATGAGAGTGCTACCAAGATACAACAAATAACCAGTGGTAGAGATATAATCATCCTTATCACCCGCCCAATCTGCATCTGAGTAAGCATGAAAGGTTAGCGGAGCAGTTGCCGAGATGAAACCTTTGTTGCAAGAGCCCGCCAAATAACGGAGCACCCGTTTGAGGTCAGACCAATGCGTCATTCTGGGGTGTTGCATGAACTACGCAAGTTTGTTGGTGTTGAAGGTGATGTCCGGGAGAGTAAGACTTAAGTATTGAAGACTTCCCACGAGTGCACGATACTCAATTGGGCAAGGTAGGAGATCACCAGAATCCTTGAGTAATTGAGCACTGGCGGACAAGGGAGTGGATGCTGATTTTGTTTTAGACATGCTTGATTTATGGAGTAGATCAGTGATGTATTTCCTTTGTCAAAGAAATAGTCCTGTAGCGGAAGGAATTACTTTGACGCCCAAGAAATAGTTTAGACAACCAAGGTCTTTCGGCGAAAATCGAGTAGCAAAGGTGGAAATAAGGTTGAACAGCTCTGTAGAGGAACTCCTAGTGACAATGATATCATCAACATATATTAATAAATATAGTGTGGAACCTGATTTTTGGTAGATGAAGAGAGATGCATTTGCAGTTGAATTGACAAAGCCAAGAGAAAATAGAAACACTCGAAGCTCCGTATACCAGGCGCAAGGTGCTTGCTTTAGCCCATAGAGTGCCTTTTTGAGGCGACAAACATGATCAGGGAAACTTTTGTTGACAAAACCAGGGGGCTGAAGCATGAAAACTTCCTCTTTGAGTGTCCCTTGAAGAAATGCATTGTTGACATCAAGTTGGCGAATGGACCATCCTTGACGAACTGCAAGTGTGAGGACAATGCGAATGGTGACCGGATTAACAACCAGACTGAATGTCTCTATATAGTCCCAACTAGGGCATTGGTGAAAACCTTTGGCGACTAGTCGAGCCTTGTACCGATCAATCGAGCCATCCGGGTGTCTTTTGATTCGAAAAACCCATTTGCAGCCAACCAAATTTTGAGTAGAGGACCGACTAACAAGTTCCCAAGTGTTGTTGCGGTGTAAGGCGTCAAATTCAGCTTGCATAGCTGAGCGCCAATCAAGGTTACGAAGAGCTTGGGTGATGGTGGTGGGCTCGAGTAGAGGAGAGGGTTGGACATGGAGGTTAAGCTTCTTGAGGGGTTTGACAATGTTGTTTTTGGACTGGGTGATGATGCCACCTCCATCGATTTGGGGTCTCTTGTTAGCGTTGACATTGGGTTAGGATGGTCGTAGAGAACATTGTGAGGATAGAGGTTATGAAGGGGATTCAGAGTGTCCAGTGGAGGTTTGGGCCGAAGTCGGGGAGTTGGGGAAAGATGAAGATGAAGGGGCAACTGAGATTTTCTTTGGTGGGTTTAGAGTGGTACTGACCATGGGTTGGTTTATGGGATGGAGTATGGAAAGCTAAAGTGGGCCTTGTTGTTGCTCTACACTCGGACTGGCTTGCGGTACTAGGGAGTTGTACGGGAATTCAGATTCAACGAACTTGACATGGCGACAGGTGTAGATCCTTCCTATGGTTGGATCGAGACACAAGTATGCGTGTTGATCAGCCGCGTAACCTACAAAAACACACATAACAGACTTTGGTGCAAGTTTATGGTTAACATATGGTTTAATCCAGGGAAAACACAAACAACCAAAACACTTTAACTTATGATAATCCAGGCTAATTTTGAGTAATTTGGAATAGGGTGATTGATACCCAAGAATTGGTGTTGGGAGACGATTTATGAGATAGGCGGCTGTTGTCATGGCGTGAGGCCAATATGTGAGGGGCAAACCTGAGTGGTGGAGAAGAGAGAGACCATTTTCGACAATGTGCCGATTTCGGCGTTCGGAAATTCCATTGTGTTCAGGTGTATGAGGTGGGGTGGTGTGATGACTTATTCCATGAGTGCTTAAAAACGGACGAAGACCAATATATTCATCACCATTATCCGTGTAAAGAATTTTGATGTTGCGCTGAAAGAAATTTTCAACAAGTGACTTAAATTGGGGAAATAGAGTTTGCACATCAGATTTACGTTTTATCGGATATAGCCAAATATAACGAGTAAAATGATCAACAAACATGCAATAGTAGCGAATACCATCAATTGATAAAACAGGGGAAGTCCATACATCAGAGAAAATTATTTCCAAAGGATAAAATGATTTAAGAGTGGATTCATTGAAAGTAAGTTTATGACTTTTATTAATTTAACATGAATTGCAATCTGATTGCTGGAATTTATTTGAACCCAAAGAAAAATGTTGCTGAATAAATGTGAATATAGAAGAGGAAGGATGCCCAAGTCTATGGTGCCATGAAGTAGAGGAGTCTGTGCGAACAGAGTGGACTGACGGAGATTTGGCTGGCCAGAGATAAAGTCCATCCACACATGAGCCATTATGGGTTGTTTGACCTGTCTGCAAGTTCTTAACATAAAAAGAGTTTGGCAAGAAAACAACAAAGTTAGTTTGTTTGGTGAGTTGAGAGACAGAAAGGATTTTCTGTTGTATGGAAGGAACACACAAAGTGTGGGAGAGGGATAAATCATTAAGTAAAAGTGTTCCAGAATGAGTGATGTTTAAACCTGAACCGTTACCCACAAACAATGAGTCTGGACCCGTGTACGGATGATGAAGCGCTAGATTGGCAAGATCATTGGTGACGTGATGCGTCGCTCCACTATCAACCAAAAAATTATTTTGAGAAGTGCCAGCAGTTGTAGTATGAACCTAAACCTGTCTAGGGTTAGCAGAAGAGGAACGAGGAGGCATCAGGACACCGGGGTGCTGCTACTTGAAGGCGTGACACTGAGACAGGACATGGCCCTTGACATTGCACCACTAACAACGACCAAGAAACGGTTTGCGATTGCCAGGGCTGAAGTGGATGATGCAAAAATTTGCCCAAATCGAGTTTTATCATAATAGTTGGGTCGAGCCTGCGCATTCAAGGTTGTCATAGGAGCAGGAACCTATTGTTGAGCAGTAACAAGGAAGAGTTTTTGAATGAGAAGCTTCTTGAGGAGGTCATAAAAAAGAATGGTAGTGTCTCTTGCATTGACGTCGTCGATGACAGCTCTATAACTGTCGTCGAGGCCACGCAAGACATGGTCAGTCATGTCTTCAACGGAGAAAGGAAGCCAAGTGAGGCAAGGAGATTTGTAGTTTGCTTCAGAGAATGCATTTAGGTGGTGATGGATTGGGTACCTTTGGACGCCGTGTGGAGACGCTCCTTTAACTACTTGAGGTGGTTGCGAGATGCCTTGGCATAGGTGCACTGGAGAAGAGTCCATAGATCATGTGATGTTGTTGTTTGAGACACCAGGGATGCCACTTCAAGAGAGAGAGCAGTGAGGAGAGCATCGTATATAAGATGGTCCTGTCGACTCCAGGTTTGATAAGCAGGATTCGGAGTTGGAGGTTCAACGGTGGTGGAGACCGTCATCGGCGGCGCAGGAAAGGATCTATCTGGATATTTGAGAAGATCGTAGCCATCAAGAAGAGTTTCAACTTGAAGTTTCCAGGTGAGGTAATTTGAGGGTAAAAGCTTGGTGACACTGTTGAGGGGTGATGCAAGTGAAGAGTTTTGATGGCTCATGAGGGTTGCTAATAGATGAGGAGTTGTCGTTGGCCATGGAAGGCAAAAAGAAAAGAAGGAGTGACGTCTTATGTTGAAGAAGATAAAAAAAACGGAGAGGATCGTGTTAGGCTAATACTACTTTTGAATGAATTGATTATATAATTGGATTACAGTAGTATAAATATACAAATTGATAACTTAATTGAAAAAATTAAAGAAATAAACTTCACCAATTTAATATTAATTATTAAAATATCAATTATAATAATTAATATTTAGTACTAATAATTAAACTAAATAAAAAAATAAATATAAAAAATTAACTAATAAAAACTAATTATTACAATTTAAAACTAATTATTATAATTGATATTTAATCTTATTAAACAAATCATTGAATTACTACGGTAACATGGTATAAAAATATTAAATTCAAAATTTAAGAACCGTTTTTTAAAAATAACTTTGATCTTAAATTTAATATTAGAAAATAAATTATTTTCTTAAAATTTAAAGGAAAATTGCAGCCAGAAAACACACAAGAAAAAAAAAATCTGTATATTTGACTAGAACTTAGTGGATTGGAAGCGGTTTGTGCTTTGTGTGCTTTCCATTTCCGGAGTCCATCACAGTGACAGTTAACATCAGACACACTCCATGGCTTCTCACGGCGAACATCACCACCACCACCATCATGGTCATGGTCATGATCACGATCACGAACATGATCATGACGGTGAAAAGGGAGAGGGGAAGTCATGGGTAGGCAAGGATGGTAGGGTGTACCACAGCCATGATGGTCTGGCGCCTCATTCTCACGAGCCCATCTACTCTCCTGGCTTCTTCAGCAGAAGAGCCCCTCCTCTTAACAGGAATTTCAACGAAAGAGCCTTCACTGTCGGAATTGGTGGACCTGTCGGCACTGGGTGGGTTTCTCTTTCTCTGTCTATGCAGAACCCTTCAAAAGTTAAACCCTTTTTCATTTTCATGGCAATGCAGGAAAACAGCTCTCATGTTGGCCCTTTGTGAATTCCTTCGGGATAACTACAGTCTCGCTGCTGTGAGTTTTTCCACCTTCTCTGTCTTCCAATTTTACTCTTAATTTGACAAGCAAAACAAAAAGAATGTGCTTTGCTTTCTTGTTTGTTTCAGGTGACTAATGATATATTCACCAAAGAGGATGGTGAGTTCTTGGTGAGGCACAAAGCTCTTCCAGAAGAAAGGATACGCGCTGTGGAAACTGGGGGCTGCCCACATGCTGCCATTCGGGAAGACATTAGTATTAATCTTGGACCTCTGGAGGAGCTTTCTAACCTCTTCAAAGCAGACATACTTCTTTGTGAATCTGGGGGAGGTATTTTTCTTTATCTAATTTTTAATTAATTACTACAATTTAATTAAGTTTACTCACATGTTATTAAGTTTATTCACTCTTATAAACACATGATCTTTGGTTGCTATGTTTAGGATCTAGTTAACATGTTTTGGATGATTTTTACATTAAACCAGATGTTGAACAAGCTAAACGATTGTTTGTATGAATTAGTTATGTGTGTTCTGAGATATGTAATTGATTTTTAAATTAAGTTAGATCCCAAGAGATTTGGATATTCACTTGAGTTTCGTTCTTCTACAGATAACCTGGCTGCCAATTTCAGCAGGGAATTGGCTGACTACATAATTTACATAATAGATGTATCTGGTGGTGATAAAATTCCTAGGAAAGGTGGTCCTGGAATCACACAAGCCGATCTGCTTGTAGGTGCTATTTGCATAGATCTTGCACTGTTGTTGTTACAGATCCATCAATACCTGTATACAATCCTTGTTGCAAGATTTTAGAATATGATTGTGGAACTGGTTGGACTTTATTCCAGGTGATAAACAAGACTGACCTTGCTCCGGCAATTGGGGCTGATTTAGCAGTGATGCAGCGGGATGCTTTGCGGATGAGAGATGGAGGACCATTTGTCTTTGCACAGGTTAGTTAAGAACATCATTTATTGGAACAATGGTGTTATAAATCTTAATTGTGGCGTGATACACTTAAACCCCATGGTATATCCAAGTTTCAGCTTTTCACTTAGCCCTGCTGTGTCCAGTTTTTGCATGCTTTGTGGCAATAAATATACAGCAGTGAACATTCTATTGGCAATACTGTGCTTTCTCTTACATGTTATTTTTTAAGTTACAATGCTTGCTTGTAACGTCTGGAATGTTTATAACACTTACCTTTTTGACTTTGGTTTTTGATTGCATTTTTCCCTTGCTTAAACAAACTTCGACCTGTTGTCTTACACCAGTAATCAGTTCTCCACATCATGCACGTGTTCTAATGCAAATTTGTATATAGATCCCAATTATGATTCACTTCCTTTTAGCATTAAAGTAATATCAAAGCTGGTTGTGAGCTGCACCTTATTCAACCCTTACTGGACTCTTTTTTTCAGTTTTCCAATTTCTAGCATCCCAATCAAACTGTTTTTTATCACTCATAATCTTCATCTTTATCATGGTCTTGAACTACAAACAATCCTTTAATTTTTCACCTCTTTTCTTCTCAACTTGATTTACAAATGTATGTGCAGGTAAAGCATAAGGTTGGAGTAGAAGAAATTGTGAATCATGTCTTACAGGCGTGGGAAGCAACGACAGGGAATAAACGTCATTAACGTGTCTTTCTAAAATGGTTTTCTTTCTGTCGCATATTCTGATAGCATGTCGAGAAACAACTTTCCGAACATTCTTGTTCCTGCATGTTACCATAACAATTTCATCAAAGTGTTACTGCTTGGACCTAATTAATCTTTGTTACTGTCGTCAAATGGATTGTTGTTGTTTAAGAGTTACACAAATGTCAAACAATGTGGAAGTTGAACATCAAGATAATACAAGCTTATTATGAAAAGGTCATAAACCAAGACAAGAACAACAAGATATATTCAACAATTGGAAGGAAAACCACGACAATATACTAAAACAATATCAATGTGTAGGATAAGTTGTCGAAAATAATTTTTGATTTATTAATCATATTGTGTATTGCTTTGTAATATCTTGCAATTTAAATTTACCAAAATTTATTCAATAATTTTTAACATTTAAAAAATTTATGTTACCGAAACTTAAAAATAGGAGAATCACCTGATCGTAGATACAGCTTCAGCCAACTAAGAAACCGATCAATCTGAATTTGAAGAGGTGGCTGCAAATGGAGAGAGAACTTTGAAGGAATTAGCTAATCCAGATATTGGATGCAAACCTTTGTGCGTACTGCTGCCACAGTTGCAGGAAGGCGCAATCAGTTATGAGATGAAGAACTGATCAAGATGAAGGCCTTCCCATTTTCTCTCTGTGACATTGCAAAGGATTGGCTGTACCTTCAACTTACCCCAAATTACAATTTGGAATGAGATGAAAAGGAGGTTTCTGAATAAAATTTTCAAAATTCCACCATTTATTATCTCTTTGCTATTTTCTTAGTATTCTTTATTTTTCTAGATTTTAGAGATGTATTTCACTTACCTACACTATTCAGAACATTCTAAAACTTTTTGTGGTATTGTCTAGTAGTAAGTAGAGATTTTACGTGATTTAAAATTTTAGATTCTTTTTAAATGTAGAACATTCCAGGCATTGCATATAGCTAGTCATTTCTCATAGTTCATTGTTTCACTATTTTTCCGTTTTCTCTGCTGTTTCAATCTTTCACTGTTCACTGCTGCAGTTTTCAGTATGATGCTGTTCTCAGCCAAATGTTACTCCTCATGGTGCTATGGAAATTAAAGATGAAGTTTCCAGCACCAATATCCGATCAGCTTGGTGAAATTTTAATGTGGCAAAACAGATCAGAAGAGCTATAACTGGACTAATAGGATAAACCCCAATAGTAATAAAGGGAGTGAGATCGATCTTGTTGTAAGGAGTCCACAATAACTGAAAAAATTGTCATCAATCACAGCCAACAAATGTTCTTAAGATTCAATGTAAGTATGACTTAAGAATCTCTTTGGGCTATAACTCATCTAACATCTTTCTTATTAGAGCTATTGTACTCGTAGGTGGATGTTGCCTTTGCATCGATACAGAATACCACCTTTCATTTAGATCACAAAAATTATAATTTAGTCAAACTTACATTTAAGGAGGTAATTGTGTAGATAAAAGTATACCTTTTCTGTGAGTGGAAAACTAAGTCTTCTGGCAACGTCCTTCTCAGTTAGTAGGTCAACAGTTGGAGAAAGATTATTCATTCTCTCATTAGATCATGAGTGAGAGAAAGATTATCCATTTTCTTATTAAACGAATGTGTTCATATCATTAATTGGAGTGTGTTCATATTATTATTAAATGAGTATGGTAATGCACATTAAACAAATCCTAATAACATTTATTAATATATCAATTAAACGACTTTAGCAATATATATTATATTAGTCTTTCCATATATTTATTTGTATTTTTAGCAAGTTTACTCAAGATATGTATATATAGTTTATCTTTTATATTTTTTAGAAAGTCTATTCTATATTTTTGTGCATACTTTATCTTTGTATTTTTACAAATTTTACTTGTTACATTTTTATAAATATATTGACTTTCTAAACCTATAATTTTTTTTTACAATGATTCTATTTAAAACTTAATCACAAACTTACAAGCATTTATTATTTATTTTTTCAACTTCTAAATATCTTTCCATCAAAGGGTTAATGTATGTTTTTATTACCTAAACTTGGACCTAAAATTGAAATTTGTCAATGTCGGAAACATATCAATTATAATAATTAGTTTTAAATTGAATAATTAGTCTTTATTAACTAATCTTTGTATATTTACTTTCCCTTTATTTAATTTAATTGTTAATGTTAAATATCAATTATTATAATTGATATTAAAATAATTGATATTAAATTGGTGGAGTTTATTCCCTTCTAACTCTTTCCAATTAGGTTATCAATTTGTATATTTATAATATTGTAATCCAACGATCAAATCAATTTCATTCAAATACTTTCTATATGGTATCAGCGTAAAACGATCCTCTTCGTTTTTTTTTTCTTCAACACAGGACGTCACTCCTTCCTTTCTTTTTGCCTCCCATGGCCAAGGACAACTCTTCATTTATTAGCAACCCTCATGAGCCATCAAAACCATTCACTTGCATCACCCTTAGCAGTGTCACCAAGCTTCTACCCTCAAATTACCTCACCTGGAAACTTCAAGTTGAAGCTCTTCTTGATGGCTATGATCTTCTCAAATATCCAGATGGATCCTTTTATGCGCTGCCGATGACGATCTCCACCACCGGTGTACCTCCAACTCTGAATCCTGCTTATCAAACGTGGTGTCGACAAGACCGTTTATATATGGTGCTCTCCTCACCACTTTCTCCCCTGAAGTGGCATCCCTGATGTCTCAAACAACGACATCCCATGATCTCTGGACTCTTCTCCAACGCACCTATGCCAAGGCATCTCGCAACCACCTCAAGCAGTTAAAGGAGTGTCTCCACACGACGTCCAAAGGTACCCAATCCATCACCACCTACATGCATTCTTTGAAGCAAATTGCAGATCTCCTTGCCTCACTTGGCTCTCTTGTCTCCATTGAAGACATGACTGACCATGTCTTGCGTGACCTCGACGATGGTTATAGAGTTGTCATTACGGAGTCAATGCAAGGGACACTCCCATTCTTTTTTATGACCTCCTCGAGAAGCTTCTCATTCAAGAACTCTCCCTTGTTGCTGCTCAATGACAGGTTCATGCTCCCATGACAGCCTTGAATGCACAGACTCGACCCAACCATTATGATAAAACTCGATCTGGGCAATTTTCTGCATCATCAACTTCACGCCCTAGCAATCGCAAACCATTTCTTGGTCATTGTCTGATGAAGGTTGAAAAACAGTTATTTTCATATGTCAATTGGGACCAAATTACACCCTTTAGTACTCAGAATGAGCTTAGAATCAAGCAAAACTCAATAAATGATTCTCGAGAGAGTCAAAAGTTGTTTTTAGCGATTTTATGCTTATATGGCATTGTTTTGTAGCTAATTTGAGAAAAGTAAAGAATGGAGTGAAGATACAGGTCGCTGACTCAAGAAAAGAGCAGAAAAATGAAGTTTTAAAGAGTCGACGCACCGCCCGGCAGCATACTTAAACCGCCGGGCGGTCCAGGACGAGGAGTAGACACTGGCTTGGGCGCTGGGCGGTTTGAAGGCTTTTGGGAAACCGCCGGGCGACAGCGATTACCGCCGGGCGGTTCTGAGGCAAATTGGCAAACCGCCGGGCGACACACTTAAACCGCCCGGCGGTGGCTCGCTGGACTTGGGCCCATTTTCTGACGCGCTCCTCACCTATTTATACCCCTATTGCGATTTCAGAATCATTCTTTTGACAGGGGAGAACGGTCAGACCTAATTGTGCTCTCTGGGGAGAATCTCTTGGATGCTTAGGCTCCTTTTCATCTTTTCTAGAGTTTGCTTTTCCATTCTTCTTCCATTTTTCATCTAGTTTCACCATGACTATGGTGAACTAAACCCTATTGTTGTTGGGGAACACAATGTAATCTTTTGATACTCTCTCTTATTGAATCTCTTGATTATTTATATGGTCTCCATATGTTTTGATTGTTAATTGTTGGGTTATCATCTGTGCTTAAAGCTTTCATCGTTTAACTCATTCGATGTATTGATGTTTGTCTTTATTGATATGGGGACGTACAGTAATGACATGAACTGGTGAGTAATCTCTTGATTTTGCAATANCACCTAGGGATAGGGATAGGACGATCAATTGCGCTAACTTCTGTTTATAATGCGGTATTAATTACTAGGGGAGGCTAGGAATAGCAAGCCGGTAGTTAATATTAGGCCCTTTTCGCCGAGGGATCGGGTTAAGGGGAGGCTAAGAAAGTCGCATAACAATTGAATCAATCTAATAATCAAGGGTAGTATGTAAGAGAGAGTGGAATAAATGAAATTTTTAGTACCCAACAACATCCATTCATCCATTGTTTTCACTTGTCGATTGAATCAACCTTTATTTTGCATGTTAATATTTTTGCTCTCAAACCCAATTTATTAATTTTAATTTCTCAAGTCTTATTATTTTAATTCACGCGAACGAGGAAACCATAGGAGTCTCTTGGGAAAACGATACTTGGTCTTACCATTTATATTACTTGTACGATTTGGTACACTTGCCAATTTGTCAACATTGTCAGTGGTGCAATGTCAAGGGCCATGTTCTGTCTCAATGTCACACCTTCAAGCAACAACACTCTGGTGTCTCGATGCCTCTTTGTTCCTCTTCTGCTAACCCTAGACAGGTTCAGGTTCATACTGCAACCGCTAGCACTTCTCAAAATAATTTTCTGGTTGACAATGGAGCGATGCATCACGTCACCAATGATCTTGACAACGCGCTTCATCATCCGTACACGGGTCCAAACTCATTGTTTATGGGCAACGGTTCAGGTTTAAACATCACTCATTTTGGAACACTTTTCTTAATGATATATCCCTCTCCCACACTTTGTGTGTTCCTTCCATGCAACAGAAAATCCTTTTTATCTCTCAACTCACCAAACAAACTAACTTTTCTGTTGTTTTCTTGCCAAAATCTTATGTTAAGAACTTGCAGACAGGTCAAATAACCCATAAAGGCTCATGTGTGGATGGACTCTATCTCTGGCCAGCCAACTCTCCGTCAGTGCACTCTGTCCGCACATACTCCTCTGCTTCATGGCACCATAGACTTGGGCATCCCTCCTCTTTTATCTTCACATTTATTCAGCAACATTTTCTTTTGGGTTCAAATAAATTCCAGCAATCAGATTGCAACTCATGTCAAATTAATAAAGTCACAAACTTCCTTTCAATGAATCCACTCTTAAATCATCTTATCCTTTGGAAATAATTTTCTCTTATGTATGGACTTCCCCTGTTTTATCCATTGATGGTCTTCGCTATTATTTCATGTTTGTTGATCATTTTACTCGTTATATTTGGCTATATCCGATAAAACGTAAATTTGATGTGCAAACTTTGTTTCCCAAATTTAAGTCGCTTGTTGAAAATTTCTTTCATCGCAACATCAAAATTCTTTACATGGATAATGATGGTGAATATATTGGTCTTCGTTCATTTTTAAGCACTCATGGAATAAGTCATCACATCACCCTACCTCACATACCTGAACACAATGCAATTTCCGAACGCCGGAATCGGCACATTGCCGAAACTGGTCTCTCTCTTCTCCACCACTCAGGTTTGCCTCTCACATATTGGCCTCACACCATGACAACAACCGCCTATCTCATAAATCGTCTCCCAACACCAATTCTTGGGTACTAGTCACCCTTTTCCAAATTACTCAAAATTAGCCCGAATTATCAAAGTTAAAGTGTTTTGGTTGTTTGTGTTTTCCCTGGATTAAACCATATGCTAACCATAAACTTGCACCAAAGTCTGCTATGTGTGTTTTTGTAGGTTACTCGACGGATCAACATGCATACTTGTGTCTCGATCCAACCACAGGAAGGATCTACACCTCTCGCCATGTCAAGTTCGTTGAATCTTAATTTCCGTATACCTCCCTAGCACCTCAAGCCAGTCCAAGTGTAGAGCAACAACAAGGCCCACTTCAGCTTTCCATACTTCATCCTATAAACCAACCCATGGTCAGTACCACTCTAAACCCACCAGAGAAAATCTCGGCTGCCCCTTCATCTTCATCTTTCCCCAACTCCCCGACTTCGGCCCAACCCTCCACTAGACACTCTGAATCCCCCACATCACCTCCATCCTCACAATGTTCCATGCCACCATCCCAACCTAATGTCAACCCTAATAGGACACCCCAAACCGATGGAGGTGGCATCATCACCCGGTCCAAAAACAACATTGTCAAACCCCTCAAGAAGCTTAACCTCCATGTCCAACCCTCTTCTCCACCCAAGCCCAGCACCATCACCCAAGCTCTTCGTGACCCTGATTGGCGCTCAGCTATGCAAGCTAAGTTTGATGCCTTACACCACAACAACACTTGGGAACTTGTCAGTCGGTCCTCTACTCAAAATTTGGTTGGCTGCAAATGGGTTTTTCGAATCAAAAGACACCCGGATGGCTCGATTGATTGGTGCAAGGCTCGCCTAGTTGCCAAAGGTTTTCACCAATGCCGTGGTTGGGACTATACAGAGACATTCAGTCCGGTAGTTAAACTGGTCACCATTCACATTGTCCTCACACTTGCAGTTTGTCAAGGATGGTCCATTCACCAACTTGATGTCAACAATGCATTTCTTCAAGGGACGCTCAAAGAGGAAGTTTTCATGCTCCAGCCCCTTGGTTTCGTCAACAAAAGTTTCCCTGATCATGTTTGTCGCCTCAAAAAGGCACTCTATGGGCTAAAGCAAGGACCTCGCGCCTAGCATACGGATCTTCGAGTGTTTCTACTCTCTCTTGGCTTTGTCAATTCAACTACAAATGCATCTCTCTTCATCTACCAAAAACAAGGTTCCACACTATATTTATTAGTATATGTTGATGATATCATTGTCATTGGGAGTTCCTCTACAGAGCTATCCAACCTTATTTCCACCCTTGCTGCTTGATTTTCGCTGAAAGACCTTTATTTCTTGGGTGTTGAAGTAATTCCTTCCGCTACAGGATCATTTCTTTCACAAAGGAAATACATCACTGGTCTTCTCCATAAATCAAACATGGCTAACACAAAACCAGCATCCATTCCCTTGTCCGCCAGTGCTCAATTACTCCAGGATTCCGGTGATCTCTTAGCTTGCCCAACTGAGTATCGCGCACTCGTGGGAAGTCTTCAATACTCAAGTCTTACTCGCCCGGACATCGCCTTCAGCACCAACAAACTTGTACAGTTCATGCAACACCCCAGAACGACGCATTGGCCTGCCCTCAAACGGGTGCTCCGTTATTTGGCGGGCTCTTGCAACAAAGGTATCTTCATCTCAACAACTACTCCGCTAACCTTTCATGCTTACTTAGATGCAGATTGGGCGGGTGATAAGGATGATTATATCTCTACCACTGGTTATTTGTTGTATCTTGGTAGCACTCCCATCTCTTGGAGCTCCCAAAAACAACGCTCTGTTTCTCGTTCCTCAACTGAAGCAGAATACAAAGCCTTGGCTGACACGGCCAGTGAACTTCTATGGGTCTTGTCCTTGTTCACTGAACTTGGTCACATGCCCACAACCAATCTGGTTATTTATTGTGACAATCTTGGTGCCACAACTCTGAGTGTTAATCCTGTTTTTCACTCTTGGATTAAACATATAGCCTTAACCTATCATTTTGTTTGTAAAAATGTCCAAAAAGGCAAGTTTCGGGTTTCCTTTGTGTCTACTGATGATCAACTTGCTGACATACTCACAGAGTCTTTGCTTCATCCTCGGTTTAACTCATTACTATCCAAGTTCCATCTCTCTTCCAGATCGTCCAACTTGCGGGAGGATATCAATTACAATAATTAGTTTAAAATTGTAATAATTAGTCTTTACTAGCTAATCTTTGTATATTTACTTTCCCTTTATTTAATTTAATTCTTAGTGTTAAATATCAATTATTATAATTGATATTATAATAATTGATATTAAATTGGTGGAGTTTATTCCCTTTTAACTCTTTCCAATTAGGTTATGAATTTGTATATTTATACTATTGTAATCCAATGATCAAATCAATTTCATTCAAATACTTTCTATAGTTTGGTCTTCAAATTATAAAAATGAATAAATATAGTTTTTCTAACCCAATTGCATAAAATTCTATTAATGTGTTAAATGACATTTCATTTTGGTATTTGAATTGTTTATACCATTTGACATGTTTTCACTCAAATGTTAATCAAAAACACCATTTAGCACATAAAAAAAAATTAATGTATTATTGGATTAAAATAATTATATCCATTCACTTTTATAGTTTGGAGACCAAAATGTAACAAAATTTGAAATAAAAACAAATTTTACATCTAATTTTAGAAATAAAAAACAAATTTAACCCTTTAATAAATATAAAAATAAACACTAATCCATATATATGCACAAATTTAAATATAGTACAATAATAAAGAAAATAACAAATGTGACTAAGTAGAACAACAAACATATATATATTACCTATATAATTGCATATCACAACAAAAATGTAAAGAATTTAAATTTTAACTATTATATAACTATTACATAATTTTTATCCTAACTGTGAAGTATTTGTTTTAAATACAACCAAAATAATAATAATAAAACAACATATATAAAAACATATTGTTTACAATATCCAATTACAAATTTACAAAATAAAGTATCTTATTTATACAGTTAAAAAATAAAATGTAAAAGATAATCACTAGTGAAAAACGCTGATTAACGTCGGTTATTTTTGGCTTTTAACGTCTATTCATCAACCGACGTATAAACCGGTGATGTCAATGGGACATCAGACATCCTAACCACAGACGTCTATAATGACGTTAGTTAGTGCCAATGAACGACGTCGATAAACGTCGGTACTGGTTTGAATGGACATCTAAAGGCACTAATTAGACGTCGGACAAAGCAATAACCGACGTCTAAGAGCACATATAGACGTCGGTTTTTGCATTAACTGACGTCTAATACAGTGGTTGTGTTTTAGTGCAGTTTTGTTTCCGTCTTTGGATACCCTAGTAGCACAATCTCCTTTTGCTAGTTTCCCCCAAAAAAAAGCTTGCATCTTTTGAATTTCTTATGGTCCCTTCAACCCAAAACCGAACCTGGGTGGTTGCTTAGTTCCATTTTTCATCCGCAAGAGGGAAAAATCACGGTGAAACGAAAACTAGACAACGACGCAAGGTCATTTTTGGGTTGAAACGATCAAAAGAAATTCAAAAGACGCCGCTATTTCTAGGAGGCAGCTAGCAAATGGAGAATGTGTTACTACGTTATCCCAAGAAAGCAACAAAACTGCACTAAAACACAATACAAAGAAAGCAAATTTTAATCAGTTGAACCAGAAGATATAATCAATGAAAGACTGACAAAGATTAAAGGGTAACAATAAAAAGCACGCACCTGGAATGCAATGCTGCAAGAAAGAAAAAGGAGAGGAGGAAGACAATGACATTATCAGAAACAACAATGCAATGCCGCAAGAGATAAAAAGAAGAGGTGTCGTAAGCGAGAAAAAGAAGAGGTGAAGCAAGAGAAAAAGGAGAAGAGGAAGACGCGATATCAGAAACTGAATGCTGCGAAGAGTCTGCGGTTTATTTAAAATGAAATGAAGCGTCGGTTGATCAGGAAACCGACGTTTATAGTCACATAGACGTCGGGTATCTAACTAATATGATGTTCAAGTTAACATTAAAACTGACTTTTGAATACCCCTTAGACGTCAATTTCGAGGGGATCCGGCGTCTAGGAAGCTTAAACGATTGACGTTTGATTTCCTGTCAGGGATGTTGACGATAGTTGTGTTGGGGCGCCGACGTCTATAATGATGAACATAATTACTTACAGGCACATAGACGTCGCTTCCACTGAACCCCGACGTCTAAATTGAAGATTTTTTGTCTTCCTGCCTTCCATTCAGGCCGTAGATGTCGCCTTTTGACTACGCGACGTCTAAGCGCCTGGGAATTAGGTGAAGAACATTAATTGAAGCCCCATAGACGTCGGCCCCCCATGAACACCGACGTCAATGGATTGTCTTCTCACCTACCTCAGACCATTAGACGTCGGTTTGCGTCAATGTGGACGTCTACAGTGTAATAGACGTCACCTTAACCTAAAACCGACGTCTAGGTTACCAAGCTATTTACAATAATGCCACCGTCCACTCATATACGTCCAGTTACCAACAAACCGACGTCTATTGGGTGACGTTAAATAGCGTTTTTGCACTAATGAATAACACATACCATGACAGCTTCTAAGTTTAATTCTGAAAATCCAAATTGTCCTCTTACAAGAATTGGTTCTTAGACGTAATGATATGCTCCTCAAATAACACAAAAATTGTAGAAAGTTGACTGTATATGAATAAAAGAAACAACGAAACCTAATCACTGTGAACAAAGATAAGGGTTGATGTGAAGTTGGTGACGGTAAGGCAGAGCATAGAGCATATGGCGGTTTGGATCGATTTTGAGTTCAATATTATCAATTAAGTATAATTTAAATTTAATATTTAAAACTAATATACAACCATTTAAATTATTGGATAATTCAGATTAGGTAATTAATAATTTATAGGTTTTAGGTAAACAAAATAATATACATTTATTAGAAAAAAATGGTGTTATCAAAACAGATTATAATATCCTAATTCTAATAACCACTTAAGCGTATTAAATACAATAATTTTGTAAACAAAACATAATTATTACAAATAATCTTCATAGTCAAAAGTTGCCATAATCCAAAATAATGTAAAGTGTTAAATACACTTGTTAAAACATAAAATCATAAAAAAAAAAATTCTTCAAATTTCTATGGCTAATGTCATGTTACATAGTCTATTCAGATTAATAAGCATTGCATTCACATCTATTATGTATAACTCATTATATGATTATTGTAATAACAACAAATCACCACAATAAACAAATATAGCATCAAACACTAATACAACACTTATTTATCAGTTGTTATATCCTTATCACAATCATATCACATCAAATAGCATCAACACATAGAAGAATATAACAAGTAATATAATAACCATCCATACATCTTGTTATAAGGAATCCTAATCAACTCACTAGTTCTACACAACCTATCCATTAAAGATAATTTCTTGCAATACCAACCATCTCTATAAACATATCTCTTCTTCCAAACTTCACTGCACCATTCATGTTTATCAAAACAAGATCATTCGAGTGATCCTTCACTGCAACTTTAGACCTATCTCCTCTACTCATCGAGCTGCTCACATCAGCTTTAAACTCAGCATGAATCGGAACCCTACGGGCGACACATTTGTCCCTTTCTACTCCCTCGAAAGAGGAAAGGACAACACTCGAATCCTAATCTCTTCTAGAACCCTTTATGGACGAAGAGACCTATCTCTTCCACTATATCTTATAGATGAAGAGATCCACCTTTCTACCCTCCCAAAAGAGGAAATGTGACTACCTTTCTAACCCCACAAAAGAGGAAATGTGACTATCTTTCTACCCTTTTAAAAGAGGAAAGGTACAACCCCGGATTAAAGACGTATGGCAAGAAGACATGCCCAAGGACATAACCACAATTGTACCTCATTGTTAGTACCACAACATGACATTCACACTAATTCTAGATGGTTATCACATAAATCAATTTCACCAACATCTCATCCCTTGAGTTTCAACCCTAGGAATAACATATCCTACCCTTGTAACCATATCAGTTGACCCACAAAAGAAATAGAGGCTTTGATCTTAAGTGTAATTCCAACTAATTCCTAGACCATTCTTTACTCTTGACAAGTCAAGAGTAATCCTTTGAATATCTCAAAACTCACAGTTGGTTTACACAAATTTATCTATTTCCTGTCTAGACCCAAACTAATCCTAACTAGGTGTACCCATTGGTACTCGAAGAGAATACAATCCCAACAAATCTAGACAGCCATCATTATGTCAAATAACATCACATGCACACATTCAATTAGCTCATGAATGAAATACACCATCACACCAACCTGGACAACTATAAACCAACCACATAGCTTCACCTAAACCTATTCAGCAGGCTCATTATAGAATTCATAGCAATATTAATGACCAAACAGAATTGCAAAATTCCTTGACATAAGTCCATTCCAAACTGTCGTAAATTGTAATACCCAAGTCATAGAATTGCAGGACAAAGTCTAACACGTCTTGCAAGCTAAAAATATATAATGTTTCTATCTACCACACAATTAACATACACACTCCAACAATTAAACATTTAATCGTTACAATATATCATACAAATTGTCGCAAGATAATCCATAATATTAAACGTCCATTCCTCTCTTTTCATTGCAAGCAAAATTTAAACTAGTTTTAAGCATATTTCTTACATGAATTTCATATATATATATATATATATATATATATATATATATATATATATATATATATATATATATATATATATATATATATATATATATATATAT
>NC_028357.1:24948898-24991830 GCF_000741045.1 Vigna radiata var. radiata
ATATATATATATATATATATATATATATATATATATATATATCTCCCAATTTCAAATACCTTTGAACCCAATTACAGAGAGTTCCCATAAACCAAAATTTTAATTTCAAAGTAACTAAAACGTGAACATGCACATAACATATAACACAATATCAATTTTCTGAAACAAGAATCACAAGCAAAACTCAGAGTATAAAAAAAACATATCAAATCAAGTACATTCGGTTAGCTCCCCATACATTGTTGGAATAGGAAACCACTAGTCTTGAAGAGTCTCAAACTATGTTAACAAAAAGGTAATGAGTGCTAAATTCGAGGTTAGGCTACCTCCTAAGAAAAGCCAAGAGAAGATAATGAAATATTTCTTTCTACCTTTTCACCAACACACAGTACAACAAATAAAGTAATGACTCCAAAGATTACCCTAGGACAGGTGGCGTGCAAGCCAAATAACCCAATAACAAAAGCCATAACTAACTTCTTCTAGAACATCAGACACCAACAAAAATAATAAAATGGGAAATACTAATGATGAATGAAACCATACCACCCAACAGGTCTCCTTAACAATCTTTTGGGCCTAGCACCATCATCCAAAGGACCTTTCGTAACAATACCATCCCCTTCGACAAGGACCTTGTCCTCAAGGTCATACGGTCATTTGAGGTCATGACATTTTTCCCAAGACGTGTCATATGGAGACAACCTATTCCACTGAACCAAGGTAAAGCGAGTGGGAAAGCCATCCACGGTTACTATTTTAAAATCCAAATAGTCAACAGAGTAACAAGGGGACTATTCTCCACGGGCTCAGGAGGAAGATAGTCAATACTTAGAGGAACAACTCCCTCATGGCGCTTCAACATAGAACAATGAAATACATTATGTATCTTAGACTATAGTGGAAGCTCAATCTTGTATGTGATTGGTCCAATTTGTTCAAGCACTTTATAAGGGCCATAAAAGTGCTTGGCTAGTTTATGATACCTGTGTCCAGAAACTGAAACTTGTTTGTACGGCTGAAGTTTTAGATACACCCATGACCCAACCTCGAAATTCAAAACCCTACGCTTTGAACCTGCAAGCTTCTTCATTCTAGTTTTTGCCTTCCACAAATTGTCTTTGAAAAGGGGCAAAATCTCCTCGCGAGATGTAAGCACGGAATCGCAACCTGCATTAGAAGAAGTGTCTTGAATGTAATCGGGATAGATGAAGGTGGCTTGCCATAAACCACTTCAAATGAAGTCAATCCAGACCAAGAATGAATTGAAGTGTTGTAGTGGTATTCCGCCCAAGGAAGGTATTTGAACAAATGGTTGGGTTTGTTGTAAACGAAAGCTCTTAGATATTGCTCAATGGTGCGATTCATGACTTTGATCTGTCTCTCCGTTTGAGGATGGTAAGAAGAGTTCATTCGGAGAAGAGTACCACTAAATTTGAATAGATTAGACCAGAAGCGACTAATGAAAATCGGATCCCTATCTGAAATGATACTTTTTGGCAACCTGTGGTGTTTGCAAACCAAAGTGACAAACAACTCTACTACCTTATAAGCTCTGAAACCTGAATGTAGAGCATCCAAATGGACAACCTTTGAGAAACGGTTCACTACCACCAATAACACTGTAGCCATTAGAAGGAGGGAGACCAGTTACAAAATCCATAGAAATGTCTTCCCAAACACCTATCGGGATGGGTAGTGGAGAAAGCCTCCAGGACGCTTAGTATTGTACTTAGTTTGCTGACAAACAATGCACTGAGAGACAAATGCCTTAACGTCCTTGGCCATAGACCCCCAATAAATGTTTGCACTCAGCCATTTCAGAGTTTTACTGACCCAGCATGGCCTCCAATAAGCGTCTCATTTAACTCGCTTAACAATGAAGGAATGAATTTGGACTTGTCCTTTGATCAGTCTGAATGATAAAGAAATGGCCTAGCAAGTATTGGCGTCACCGTTTCACAACATTTGTAATGGCATGAAGCTCAAGGACATAAGCAGAGGACTTGGATAAACGAGGGCAGAACACTTTACTGAAATAGGCAATCAAATGATTGTCTTGAGTTAAGACCACACCCATCGTTGATCTAGAGGCATCAGTTTACACATAGAATGTCTTAGAGAAATCAGGCAATGACAAAACAGTAGTACTAGTCATAGTTGATTTCAGTGTATCAAATGCTTGCTGAGTTGTGGAAGACCATGTGAAATTCCCCTTTTGAGAAGGTCTGTCAAGGATTGGCCGATTGTTGCATACCCATGTACAAACTTTCGATAGAACCCTATTAATCCCAAGAATCCACGTAGTCCCTTAATGCAAGAGGGAGTTGGCCACTGAACCATAGCTTGGATTTTTGTAGGGTCTGGAGACACACCCCATCAGTTAAAATGTGCTCTAAATAGGTGATCTGTGATTGGAAAAAAGAACACTTATGAGGTTGCAAGTAGAACTTATGCATTTAAGTATCTTAAATACTTGATGAAAATGTGATAAATGCTGAACAAAATCGGTATTGAAGACCAAGATATAGTAAAAAAAATAACAGTCTTACGTAACAAGGGTCTGAAGATGTCGCTCATAATAGATTGGAATTTTGCTAGAACGTAAGCCAAAAGGCATTATGCCATACTCAATGACCATCATGTGTTTGGAAGACCGTTTTATGAACATAAGATGGTTTGAGGTGAATTTAATAACCTAGAGGTGATGCAAATGAAAGTTCAGAATATTTGAAGTTAAGCATATTTTATTTTTGAAAAAGTTATGAATTTTAAGAGAAAAAATAAAAATATTTTTCCCTAAAAGTTAAAGTTAATTTAAATATAGGAAAAAAATGAAAATTAGAAAACTTAAATAATTTTTAATTTAGTTTGTCATTAATCTATTTAAATGCTATAATATTTTTCTTATTTTTTTGAAAATTATTATAAAGAAATTCGTCTAACTATAATATGTACTGAAATATTTTTTTTGTGAGAAAAATGAATTATTTCCACTTTCTTTTAGTCCAATCTTCCATACTTTATACGTTATTAAAGGAAAGGAAAGTGAAGGGAATTTTTATTAATTCTAATTAATGTTCATGGTGATGTTGACTTTATGCCAAATCTTGAAAACTATGGCACTGTAATGATTGCAATTATTATTCAACCTTTGTCCAACTCGAATTATTGATTGAATATATGGTCTACCACAAACAATACGACTTAGTTTTAAAATAGACCAAAAAAGTTAACTTTATTCATATATTTTGGGTCTTTCTATATATATATATATATTAAACTTATTAAAATACAATTAATTGATGCATACATAACAATAAAACTTGACATTAACTACATTTTGGTATGACTACGATTAATTTAATCGACATCATTTAAGTATTTCATATCTTTCTTTTTCCATGAGGTTTTTAGATTAGCGAGTAACAAAATTTTTTCTTTTTGTTATCTATTTCATATTATATATATATATATATGGTTATCGATTGATTTAATTACGTTGTTTTTTCTTAAAATTTTAAATAAGTTTCTTATTTATCTTTTGTTTTAATTAGGTCCTAATTTTTGTAAAATTGGTACAATTAGAGTTCTGTCATATAAGTGACTAGGGATAGCAAAAAAATAGGCGTTCACAGATATCCGCAAATAAAATTCGCGACGGATAGTTGATACCTGCGAATATTTACTACCCGCAACCCGCGGGTAGCGGGTATTTTAATACCCGCTTATAAACGGGGTCGGGTGCGGGTATTATACTATTCGTATCAGCAGATATCCGCTACATGCAAAAAAAAAAAATATTTTATTAAATTAAATTTAATTAAAATTAACATTAATTTATATTTTACAAGGTTAAATTTTATTAAAATTTATATTTAATTTAATTTATATTATATTTTATATGTTTATTGTAATTCTATTTAAATTTTATTTTAATAATTTATAAAAATATGTTTTTTTAAAATATTTACGGGTATCCGCGGGTATCCACGGATATCCTCGGGTTTTAAAATATCTGTGGATATTTTTTAAGCGCGTATCTACGCGGGTAACGAGTTTGATAGCGGGTAAATTTTCTTTTGTCGAGTTGGGTTGCAGGTAGGCATTATTTGCGCCTGACCCAACCCATTGTCATCCCTATACGTGACATGCTAATGGTTTTTTTTAATGATGTGGCGTAAGTAATATGGTTAATACACTACTGCAGAAAGGGCTTTAGACGTCTATTATTTTGGACTTTTAACGTTAGATCTTGATCCGACGTATTTATGGGTAACTTTAATGGAACGTCGGACTCTATAGGCCAGACGTCAGACTATATAGGTCAGACGTCAGACTATATAGGTCAAACGTCTAAAACGTTGTCGTATTTGATTGGATCTTTCTCCGCTTGAGGCCTCTCGGGTTGCTCTTGGCTCATGGTGATTCGAGTTTACAACTTTATATTTTAGTTGAAGGAATGGATTGTACATTTTTTTTTGTATTGGATGGTTTTAAAAATGTAGTGGAGGGAATTGGAGAGTGCAAGACCCAAGAAATCACCGTCCAAGAATGCCGCCCAAGGACATGAGCAAAACTGCACCAAAACCCAACGAAAATTCATTCTAATTGGTTCAAATGAAAGATAATTCATCAAAGAGTAATGTAATCAAAGTAAAATTAATTTTAAACGGTGCAAAAATGAGAAAACGAACCTGAAAAACGTAGCCCGTGGAGAGAAAACGCGAGGAAGATGATGAACAGTGAGCGCACGTAACTATTGCCTCATGTTCGCAGTGTTTTAATGCAAACATTTAGAAGTTGGTTCCCCCCATAACAAACGTCTATAGAAGTCGGTTCCCGCCATAACATACGTTTATAGACTTCGGTTCCCCCCACAACAGACGTCTAAATGGCTTTAGAAGTTGGAGTGGCGGGATCAAACGTCTAAATGGAATCAAAAAGGGACTTTTCAGATTTCTGGGCTTAGTATTTAGGTTCCCGCCATAAAAGATGTTTATAGACGTCGGTTCCCCCACAACAGACATCTAAATGGCTTTAGAAGTCGGGAATCCCCATAGCCGACGTCTAAATAGTTGTTTTTTTTTACAAAAAATGTCACCAGTCATTTTTTACGTTGGATATTCGAGGGTCAGACGTCTAAAGGGTGACGTTAAAGGCCTTTCTTTACTAGTGATAGGGGATTGTGACATGTAAATTAATATTTTTTAATTAAAAAATTATGGAAATTGTAATTAAACCCAACTACTTTCTTTGAATTAAGAAATTGAGAAAACAAATTGGGGAAAACTAGGTGTGTCTTTTGAATTAGGGTTCTTTGGCAACTTGGGAGTCTAAACAAGTCAGAAATGACCCATCAACAAACCCCAAACCTTCTTCTTAAGCACAAACCTGCTACTTTAGAATCTCCCTATTCAAAACCCCTAAAATGAACTAAAAACCATTCAAAACACACTTTATTAACTACCACATAGTTCTACACCATATTTCTACTATCTCAAAGCTCAAAGAAGTTTAACATGACCATACAACAGACCCAAAAACTCAGTTCCTCTCATCTAACACTTACTTCAAAATATCGCCTATCAAAAGGTCCAAAATCAACCTACAACTCAGCCTACTCTTCACTTCTAAGTACAACATCAATTTCATACCATATATACATCATAATAATAACATTCAGAAGCTCATTCAATTCTCAAACCAGAATCATGAATGTCATTATACATAAATTAACTAAGCACACTCATTAAAACATGGTTAACACCAAATGATCATTTTAACTATAACCAATTATACATACATTAACTTTTAAATACAATCTATCAACAATTCATGCTTCATAATTCAGATTAAAAACGGTACCTAGATTCCCTCACCTAATTAGGAAAATTATCAGGGCTTTATACAACGTACTACCCTTGCCTTAACTCTAGAAACTCTAAAAACACCTACAAACCACAACATAGTGATCAAAGTAAGTCCTTAGGACCATTGTTCGACAAGGAGCTAAAAAGAGAGATTAGATGACACATACGAGAAATTCCAATTGCATGTGTCTTAAACTAAGAATTAAAGAAAAGGGAGTAGAAACTTACTTGCCCTATAAGGAAAACTGATTGGTAAAGAATGGAGAATTCATTGTTGTGATCTTTTAGACACTTCTTAATCTTTGAATAGATGTCTCAAGAGTCAGAAATCTTAGAGAGAAGGGAGATGGAACTCAGAGAATGAGTTTTAAAGAGATGATGAGTGTTTTAGACAATGAGACGCATTTATGAAATTATATTTATATTATTGAATTTTTTTTACATTAAAATACTCGATCTCATTATTTTAAAACACATATCTACTATAATACTCTATTTTATAGGTTCTTACCAATAACTAAAGGCTAACCCAACTATAATGATAACACCATAATCATAGTTTTGATGCCTTGAACCCAAAAATTCACAGTAATTGCAAAAATGGTTAAATCTCCACATGAAGTAAAATAAAATAATACTATTTAATACTATTTTTCACAAACCCAAAATTAAGAAAACATGCTTATAATGCCTATTACCAAAACAAAACATATATATATATATATATATATATATATATATATATATATATATATATATATATATATATATATATATATATATATCGACTGGTATATTCGAACACATCACACATAAGTCCTAAACGAACACACTAAATCAGGTTGATCATCACAATTATCTTTACTACAATCATGCACAACAAATCATATAAATATATATACATACCACATAAACATTTAATAGAATAATAAAATAATTAAAATACATTTTATGCACACACAAAGAATTAAACTCGTGAACACCAATTTATAACAAGGTATTTTGATCATCTATGGTATAATTCAATTAAATAATACTTATCTTCTATTATTTTAATTCATGATACCCACGTCCACCATCTTTCTAGGTAATTGTTTGTTCTGGGTATTACAGTGATTCTCCTTTCTTTTGCCTTATGTTGACTAACACTATGGATGTGAGATGGTGAGATCTATTTGTAGCAAATTGAGTATTGAAATGTCTCACCAAGGTGTTGAAGAAATTAATAGAGAAAGGAGGAAGCCAGGTGTACCAGTTTAGGGTTGTTCCTTTAAGGGAGGTGGGGAAAAGTCTACACATAACAACATCATTGTAATGTACAATTTAACTTCTGTGACAAATTTCAATGTGTTCATCTGGGTCTGAACTGTCATCGCAACCATTTATGGTCAGAGACTTCCAATTACTCAATGGAGTTTCCATTATCTTGTAAATGAAAGGATGCCTATGGCTCCTTTTAAGGGTTGTGAAAGTGTTTATGGTGCCACTTGTTTACTGATTTGTGGCATGACCACTTTCCTCCGCTATTTTAGGTGTTGGCCAAGGACAAGATGCTTTGTTTTGTGTTGGGGCGGTGACGTGTTAGCTTCTTTCATGTTCCATCTCTTCCATATTTCTCTTCATTCTTGCATTCTCTTCTCTCAATGCATCCATCTCTTCAACACTCCTCTTCTTGAGCTCTGCAAACTCCTTCTACATCTCTAATAATAGGGGTCATTTTGTTTGAACTATTATTGACTTCTCTTTCGTTAGTCATTTTGTTTCTTGTAGACACCATAAGTTTTTTCTTCAGAGAGCGTATCTCGACCCCATTATGGACGTCAAATGTTTTTATCAAACTAAAATCACGCTACAAGGACTCCACAAAAGGCTCTTTACACTATTAGGCTTTTATTCGAGATACCCCTTCTCAGCTTCTAGGTATTATGAGATGTTCATAGATACAAACATTGTCCCCGTTCAAGAAGAAGTGTGCATGCAAAAGACACTCTGAAACTTAGATCAGATAAGTGCATCTAATAATACAAAAATTGTAATGAAATATATAATTAATTATCTCGTAAATAATGCTATTTATATTGAATTACATTCTATTATCTAGTGGGCCTAGATTGCGGAGATGATTACCTTCCTTATTTTGTTTACAATTTTGCTAATTCATTTTATGTCTTATGTTAATTATGGTTGATCCTTTTTTGTCTTAATCTCTACTAATGGTTCATTGTTGGTAGCGGTCGAGATACTCTTACCTAGGGCTGGGCACAGTTCAATTAAAAATTGTAAACTATAATTAATCTATATCATTTTGTACTTAAGAAACTTAAACTATTTGTACTAAAAACCAATTATAATGTTTAACAGTTCAATTTAAAAATACTGAACTTATTGTACAGTTAACTGTGAATTGTACACTTAATTGTGAACTGTGATTTATGACATTTTCTATCACAGTGGTTTAGGTCATTTTTATGATGGGTTTAGGAAACACCCTACAATGATGCTTTGTTCCATGGAGAAACTTGATGTAGTGATTTTGGGTGGGTCAGCTTGGATGGGATCGTTTTGTGCTTATTGCGTACCCTTGGTTGTTTAGGTGCAATTTGGAGAAAAGACTCATTCCGAGGGCTTTGGTTTTGTAGCATCTTCTCTCTAGAGGATTGGTAAAGAAGGATGCTAGCATCTTCACACCATTTTGGTTGATGGACTAACCCAAAGCAGAGAATTTTGAGTACAGGCAAATGAGATGATGTTTGTGTAGATGAATTATTTTATTATTTTTTTCTACCAAATTAATATTATTGTGGCCTATATTAATAAATTATGGGAATTTTACTTTATCATGCACTATTTTCTTTTGCAGTTTTTTGTTTATGTATCTTTGGGAAAGTATTGATGAGTTGTCATGGCTTAATTAAACGTGGATTATAGTTAATTGAATTATATTGTGATAAACTAAAAAATAGTTAACTGAACTGTATTACAGTATAATTAAACTAGAAAATAGTTGAGTTCCGAACTATTTTTTAGTTCGGTGTAATTTTTCTGAACTAATTGATAGTTAACCGTAAATTTTTGTAGTATAGTATACTTTGTTCACTCCTATTCTTACCAACATCATGTATTCCTTTGTCTAGTCCATGATCCCGATTACATATATAATATAGTAACACCAAAATAGACCTGATTGCCCTGTATTATTTCTGGTAAAAAAAATATGGTTTAATAATTAATTATTGATATTGGTGACGAGAGTTTTGTATTGAAACTGAGTGCTATTGAATGATAATTAAACTTTGTTAAGTGGGTGTTGGTGTCATGTCATTCTACTGTGTTAGTACGATTTCAACAATTTAGGATTTAATACGAAAAGACTAATTATTTGAATAGACATTGAGTAAGAAAAAGTAATTTAGTTTTATATAAAAAGGACAAAACATATACATTTTATTTAGATATAAAATTTTATTAACATTATAAGATTAATTTATTTATTTAAAATAAATAATTTTAAATCTCATTTAAAAATGTTAAAATTTTTAAATTATTTATATTTTTTCCTTTTAGATCCATATCTCTTATTGATATGTCTGCTCAAAATCAGTCCAGTTTTATAGACTTAACCAAAGTTAAGGACGTGATCACTTATATTATTTATTTATTAATGTTAATAATAATAATATATATATATATATATATATATATATATATTAAATTAAAGTCGTTCAAAATCAGTAAAAGTTTTTGTCGATTTAATCAAGCTCAAGACGTCATCAATTTAATATTATTTTTATTAATGTTTATAAATATTTTTTAAAATTAAAGTTTTTCGTAAGTTTTTTTTTATTATTTTATTATTAAATTTTATTTTTTTAATATAAGTTAATTATCAAATTCATATAATTTTTTATTCAATATCAATATTTGTCTTTCCTGATCTCAAACCTCTTTTGTTAACATTAACAATTATTAAATGGTGTCATTTAGGATTTAACATTTAGGAAGTTATATTAAAATCTCTAATAGTTATTTAATCAATGTATGTAAAGTTGAAATATAAACTTTTGTATTAGATAATAATTAAAATATTTTTATTTAAACAAGAAAATTAAAATGTAATAAATTTGAATTATATTATTCAAATAAAACATTATAAAAGTATTACCATTCTGAAATGAAAATAATTTAAATTTAATATATTTAAATTTCTAAAACAAAAGACAAAATTCTCTATTGAAACAGAAGGTAAAAGTGAAATAATTTATAATCGCACTAGTTTTTTATGCAAATTAATGACTTTTAAAACAAACCATTTCTGGCACATCTAAACATTGAACACATTCATCAACGCGTCATAAAATATCTACTTCTATTGTTATTTATATAATAAAAATATTTAATTTTTAAGCTATGAACACTTTTCACAAAACAAATACAAGTAAAATGAAAAAAAAATAAAAAAAAAAATATATATATATATATATATATATGGTGGGCCTCCACTACAAGAAATATGGCTATTACATACGGATTATTATATACGGATTTTGATCCGTATATAATATATGTATTATATATTGATATTATATACGAATTTTGGGAAAAATATTACATACGGATATTACATACGGATTTTTACATACGACAAATCCGTATATAAAAACCGTATGTAAAGTTAGCACGTGGTAGCGGGAAAATTATCTATAGATATAATCCGTATATCATTCTATTTATCTATATGTAATTATATTTATGTGTTAGCCACTGATGTTCCATACGGATCGGGAGAATAATTTACTTAAAAAAAATGAAGCCAACCTGAAGCAAACCTCGAAGCCTATTCTTCTCAAAACCCTCGAGCTTTTCTTTCTCTCAAGAAACCTATTCTTCTCAAAACCCTCAAGCTTTTCTCTCACGCTCGAACCCTATTTGATCTCTCTCTGGAGCTCTTGCGATTTCATATCTCTGTCAAGCTCTCTTCGCTCTCGCTGTCCCTCTCCCGAGTCCTCTTTACTGTCATTGTCCCTCTCTCGAACCCTTGCTTCTTCCCCCTCTCTCGAACTGTCGTCGCATAACAACGTAGCAATCTTGTTCTCCTTCATTGACGAAGCAATCACCTTCATCGTTCGTTTTGGAGCCGTAGTTCGACGCTGAGAGAGTACCTTCGTCAACCCTAGGTTCGTGATAATATTCCAGGAGCGGGAAGGATTCGGAGAGGAGTGAAAAATAGGAAAATTGTTCGGTGAGAAAGGCGAATTAGGTCGCGTGTTCGGTGGAAAAGGAAGATTCAACGAGCTCGTAAATCTTTTAACTTTTTCTTAATTCTTCTCTAAACATTCATGCAAAATACTAAAAATCCCCCATCGATAGACACCATCCAGTTCTGTAAATTGTATTCCTTTTGCCCTATTTTTGTAATTTACGTTTTTCTTCTCATTATACAAAAAGCGGCCATATTCAAAGGAAGCTATTTTAATACTTTTACACTAAAAGATCACGCGCAAAGAAATGAAAATGTAGCAAGCCTTTGTATGCATTATGGCATTATAAGTTCATTACAATGGAAGAAGAATATTTCTATACACTAAAGCAACTACTGAAAAAAAAAAAAAAAGAAAAAAGACAAAATGCAACATCGTCCCTCTCTCTCTTCCATTAAGATTCTATACAACCAATTGTTGTATCACACTCTCCCATATGTGAATTGACTCTCTTGATACGTGGTCATATTTTCCTTAACAAAATTATTCTTTTTGAGTTGTCTTTGTGACATTATCTCTCTATTAAAATCAACCTTATCTAAAGGAGCGAAGTGAGCGTATTTAGATTGTTGATCCACCATTATCATGATGAAATGCATTCTAATATCATCCCATATTTGTTTCGGCAGAGGATGTAACAACCCCAAAGGTAATGTATTGGCATACTTAGTTTCTTGACAAATGAAGTACTATTTAACAAAATTAGCAATGTCTTTATGCATACCATGCCATTGAAATTTTGCGGCAATCCTAGCCATAGTTCTTATAACGCCTAAGTGGCCTCCCAATGCCAAAGATAACTTTTAAATGTCTTAAATGAGATTATCAAGTTAGACTATATATACCTATATATCATAATAAAAAAACCAAAGACATTTTTCAACATCTCCTGAAAAACTTCAATCATTAAGAATTGGAATGTGATTGGAGCATTCTTCAAACCAAATCTCATTAGAAGTCATTCATAGTTTTCATTATATATATATTCTTAGTTCTAAATTGGACTTTGATAATATACCTCTTGGTGGCCAAATTTTGGGAACGAGAAATAAAATATATGTAAAATCACTACAATTTTAGTGTCCTCAATAATGTTACGAACTAAGGATAAATAATAAACACATATGACACAATATTTACAAAACTTTTTAGATGGACTAAGAGCATTATATTGTATTCAGAACGAAGTTGGATTCTTGCCATTGATAAAGGGTGGTATTTTGAAAATCTCGTTTCCATAAACAACCATCTTATAACAATACAATTCGTAATGAAATTTAAAAAATTATATTATTATAATAAAATATAAATAATTATGCATCTAATAAGGATTTTCAAAATAATGAAAGAAAGCAATAATTGAAACCAAGAATACAATGGGTATGGAGTGGTGATGCCAGTTAATGTTGTCCACTTCATGTTACCTTTACAAAATGTTGGTGTCAGTTTCTCAAGTCAAGTGCATTCGTGTGTATAGGTTTTTGACCTCTTCGTTTCACAATTCAACTCGTCCATGACAATGTAAGCAAATCTCAACCAACTCCACCTTCAAATGAACCAAAACTTTAACCTTTTTTTCGATTTTACTCACTTCTTAATACTTCCAACGTTTACACACAACTAACCCATGTTGGATTTAGGCCATTAAAGCACCATTGCACTTTCATTAGTATATTCATATTACATACTTTTGTATACAAAAAGTAGGGGAATGAAGTCCTTCACCACACTTTAAAAGCTCCCTTAGCCATCCCAAAAAGCAATCATATCCTAAACCATCATCAAAACTCAGAGAGAAAGAGAGAGAGCTCTTAAGGGTACCCATTTGTAGGCTCAGTTTTTCCCTCTTGTTGGGTTGGGAGAATGCATACCCTTTGGAAATCAGTGCACATTGTTGTGGTTTCATTTTATGTTTCTGCTCTTCTATTCAGTGACTGCATGGCCTATGAGGAGGGGAATCACTCTAGTAGTCACAAGAACACAAATAACAAAGTTTACAAGGTAATAATAATACCTCTTTCTTTGTAGTTTCATTTATAACTTTTTCTTCATCTTCATCTGCTTCTTCTTCACCAAACCAATGCCCCTTAATTACATACATGATTATCACAACCTTTTACTATATCAGATGAATCAACAGAAGACATCTGATATTGCAGTACATGGACTGCTACTGTGGGCTTCAACAGGTTTTTTAATGCCACTGGGAATACTTCTCATCAGAGGGTCCATTAAGGCAGAACCCGGATCTAGAAGGAGTAAACTGCTCTTCTATCTCCATGTTGCTTTTCAGGTCATTTCTCTTCTATTTCTTCTAGTAAAAGTTATTCATACTTTACCATGCACTTCATATACATGTATGGAAAGTATAGTACCATGAATGGAGCTAATTGATCTTCACCCTTCTACCATTTACATGTCAAAATTGGCTTTACTCATGCCAAATCTTGACCATAAGATTGATTTGATGTTACTTCTCTAACCTCTCACGTTATTATGCTCTAAGTGTTGATTATGCTGTAGAAACTTCAAAAAATAGGAGTAGTGGTAATGTATAGTAAGTAGACTTAGAGTATGAGATGTTTCTTGAAAGTTACATCATGCCATCATTAAGTTTTTGATCTTTGTTTTACAACATAATCATAACTTGCTTTAACTTTAGTAGTGGGGTGTACAGAGCTTTTTTGGATGATCTATTTTCTTTTCGACCACAGCTTCTTCATATTGCTTTTTTATTTGTTTTAGTTAACCACTATGTCATGATTATCATTTGAATTGAGCTAATTAGGAGTTGTTATACATGTAAAGTCGCAGAGAATTTTCTGTTCTTTTTATACCTATGTGCCTTTCTACCTTAGTGCACAAAGTGCTTTTTCTTATCTCTCTTTCCCTTTCAGGCCACAAGTTTTATATTACTTTAACAAGTTTGATCATCAACAAACTAAGCTATTAATTAGGAATTAACATACATTAATATTATGTGTGGATTTCTGTTCTAATTTGGAGGCATTATATATACATACATACAGTTTTTTTTCCTTGAATTCTTCATTGTTCACAGTCTAACATTTCATCTAACAGATGCTTTCAGTACTTCTTGCCACAGTTGGAGCTGCAATGTCCCTGAAAAAGTTTGAAAATTCATTTGATAACAACCATCAGAAGTTAGGCCTGGCACTTTATGGTGCTATATTGGTGCAAGGCTTGATTGGATTTTTCAGACCACACAGGTTCATTTGTTTTTACAAACCTGCTAAGCTCATTATTCCAAACAGTAAACTTTGCCTGGTATAGTAATGTTATATAATTTCTAACTGAGTTTGCAGGGGGAAAAAAGAGAGGAGTTATTGGTACTTACTACATTGGATACTGGGAACTATAGTTTCTCTTGTGGGGGTCATCAACATTTACACTGGTTTGAAAGCATACCATAAGAGAACCTTAAAAAGCACAACACTTTGGACTATCCTTTTCACTGTGGAAGTCACTATCATTGGATTGGTTTACCTCTTCCAAGACAAAGTGGAATATATGAAAAAGCAAGGAGTGATTATAGGAAGTGAGTCGTCAATTCTGTCATCTAACCAAGACATTCCTCAAAGCCAAACTCAAAAGGAGTTGTTACCAGTTGCATGTGGAAGAAAGAGAAATGCACTTGAGAATTTGTTTGACTAATGACACTTCTTTCTCTCTTTAGATTACATTTTTTAGAGGGTATTGGTTTGTTTTCACTTTAGTTTTTGGTGCCTGCACTTTATGCAAGTGGTAGGTGATTTTATGAAGATAGAGTGCATTCATCAAAAGGTGAAGTTTGATTGCTGTATTTTATCTCTTTTCTTGTATTTTTTCTATGCACATACTTTCACATGTATTACGAATATTATAAGTGTGCGTGTGGACACTGATCACAGAATGTATAGACAGTTGTGGAAGCAGTCTTTGAATATGATTTTGGAATACATTATTAGAAGCAAATCTTTGTGACATATTTTTCTTTTGTTTAGATTTTGCAACACATCACAATACTTCAAACGAAAGCCTTTGTTCCTTCGCTTATTCACCAGTTAGCAATCATGAATACTTTAAACTCAAGCACTCTATAGAATTAATTATACATGTGCTTAAATTGATGACATAACTCATAGAGGTTATCTTCTTTTATTAAATTATTACTCAAGTTTCTTATAAACATTCTTCATATAGAAAAACTAAATAAGATTAATTTAAAAGTAAATAAATACAAATATATGTTTTTATGCCTATATATATTATAAACTTTAGGTCATAAATTCAACGAGCGGGGATAGCTCAGTTGGGAGAGCGTCAGACTGAAGATCTGAAGGTCGCGTGTTCGATCCACGCTCACCGCATCACATTTTAATCCTTTCTCACTTAAAACCTAATGAATATATTAACAATTTTTAAATAATAAATATCATTTTGAAACTTATCAACAATTTAAATATTTTAGAATTGACGATAGTTAGAACTAGTATAAATGTTTTAAACGTACCAAAGTGTTTACATTTACAATGCATAAAACTTAGACTCTTATCTTTCTTTCTTTTTTCTAATAATAGCATTTTATTAATTTGTTAATACTCTGCGGATTAATTTATAAAAACAGAATAAAAGGAAATTTTAGAATTTCAAATGATGATTATTAATGCTATACTAATATATTATCGATTATTTTATTTTATTGCTTTGTTTTACCCCTTCCATAAACTCGTAGTGTAAAAATATCGTTTATAATATACCTCCTAAGGCATCTTCAATAGGTTTCCATTATAAAGATGATATAATATATTTTAGGACAAATAGTTAATTTAATATAATAAAAATATAATTTCTTTTTAATACGGATTTTCATTTTGTTTCAATTTTCGTGAAGTTATATATATATATATATATATATATATATGAACTTTAATAATTATAAAAAAACATTTATTAGAAGAAATATTACATTAATATACCAATAGTTTTGAAAGAATATTTATATTTAATACTTTAGATTTAAAATTCTTAGTATTTTTTTTATCACATAATAATATTAGTTTTTCTTTTAATAAACATGAGTATTATTACATTATTAAAAATCAAATAAATTATTCAAAATTTAAATAAACTTAATGAAATAAAATTTATTTTATTAATATTGTAATTTTTTATAATACTAAAAGTGAATATATATATATATATATATATATATATATATATATATATATATTGTAACGATTGAAATTGCAACGTGACGTGAATAAAAATAATAGGATTAAAAAAGATTTTGTAATCATCACTATAGATTATTTTGGAAAAATCATAAAATAAGACATGATTTACGAAAACTGGGTTCTAGGAGGAAAGATATTAGTATGTTATCGTGGTTGTCTAAAGACAGTACCTTTAATTAAAACGCAAAGTTGATGTGATTTTCAAAATGTTTAATTATCTCCAAAAAAATAAAACTCTAAATAAACAAAAGATATTTTTTAGTTTTTTGGACCTGACAAGGATTGATTTTGCTCCAATGTATTCTTATTCAAAATAAGAAATCAGGATTATGTAGTTTTTTTAGGAAAGGTTGTTTGCTTGTTTGAAAATGTAGATGTTTTTAGTTTTTTTTTCTAAATGTTGTATTTTTTTATTTTTGAAATAGTTGAAAAGAAAAGAGGTAATAAGTACTTGGCTAACATGGATGGATACGCAAGTGCTTATACTTTTAGAACATTATTTGATTTTTTCTTAAAAAAAAGATATTAAGCATGAGGACAATGCGATGATGACACGAATGTTCATACCTTTAAAACATTATTTAAATATTATTTTAAATTGGAAAACAAAGGTATTAAACACTAGGATGAAAAGAACAATCATACGAGTACTCATACCTTTAAAACATTATTTAATTATATATATATATATATATATATATATATATATATATATATATGAAAAGAACGATCACACGACTACTCATACTTTTAAAACATTATTTAATTATATATTTTATTTTAGAAAAAGAAAGAAAAGTATTAAGCACAAGGGCGATGTGAATGATCTCATGAGTATTCATATCTTTAAAACATTATTTAATTATATTTTTTTATTAATTTTTAAAAAAGAAAGAAAGATATTAAGCAATAGGACGATGCGAACAATTACATGAATACTCATACCTTTAAAAATTATTTAGTTATTTAAAAAAATACATGTATTAGAACGATCACACAGGTACTTATATTTTTATAAACACTAAAAAGTAATTTTTTTTGTAATTTTATATTTTTATCATTTTTACAATATAGAAATATAATAACTTTTAGATAAACAAATAAAAGTCCAAAAGTAGAAAACAAAATTAACAAAGACACATAATAGTAACACTAGCTGTGCGGTGAGCAATTAGTAAGAGGTGTATGCAGTAAAACTTGGGGTGCAACAATCAAAATGAAACAAGCCCAAAAACAATCACAAAATACGTAACCAATGTGGGGCTAACAACTATGGGGTGCACAAAGTAAAATAAATAATCTAATAAGAATAAGATGTGTAGAGGAAAAACCGAGGATGCATGAAGAAATTTGCTTGCTCTAGGTGCAAAGTCCTTTTTTATTCTTTTGATCAGAAACTACCAAACAAAGGATGCTATTATTTCCTTCTCCATAGATAGGCCCAAAATGAACATGGCAGTGAAGGTGTAAATCAGGGGTGCACGAAGAAATTGATAGTCCATGACTAAATTCCTTTTTTTCTTGTTTAGATTAGAAAGGTTTCTTCTTCCATTTAGAAGTAAAGAGCTTAGGTCTCTTCTTCACCACCATTCGTTGTAGCTTTGCCCTCCATATGACAAGTGTTGTCGCACCTCCCTTGGTGGGCCAAGTGCATCGTCGGCAATGTCGCCAACGTTGGAAGTGTCGCCGCCCTTCACGGCGGTTCAACTTTTTCATATCATTTCATTGTGCTATTGGACCCAGTGTATGATCCTAGGAAAATGTGATAATTAGGGAATAATGTGGTTATGAGATTTGGACATTTTTGTTTGATAATCAGTGTTTAATAATTAAATGTTTTCTAAAATTATAATTATTATGTTTATTATTTAATGTTATTATTGATTAAGTGGAACATATGATTGGTATATTGTTATTTGAATGATTTGTGTAGTGTGTTGTTATTAATATGATGTGTTGGTGATGATTTATGATTGAATAGGTGTGGGCCAAATTCTAGAAAGAAAGACACTTAAAGTAAACTTTTAGGTTTTAATTTGTATTTTAGGCCCAAGGGCAAAAAGGTCATTTTACTTTCATTAATTAGTGTAGAAATTAAGTTATGGGAGTGTAGAAAGGAAAGGAAAGGAAAATAAATATGGAATTAAAAGATTTAGTGGTTGTTGATATTATTTTGATTAAATAGATAAAGATAGAATAAGAAAAGATAAAAAGGAGAAAGGGAAATTAGGGTTTCATAATTTTAACCTATGTCTAAAAAAAAAAAAAAAAGATAAGGAGAGAGAGAGAGAGAGAGAGGCGATTTTGGGAGAGAAGAGGAAGGACTGTAAAAACCTTAGAGATTTGTGGTGTTTTAGAGTGTAGACAAAGCCCTAGAATTGGCCAAGGTATGTGGAAGCTTACTTTTGTTTATTTATTGTTGTATTGATAAGTGTGAAAATGAGTTATTTTTACACTTATAAATTACCTTAATCTTGTAATTATTCATGTTAATACTCAATGAAAAGTTGTAATTAGAAGTAGAGTGTTTCGTAAAGTATTGTTCAGGAAAAGTTGTATAAATGTGAAGTTGACAGTCAATTCTCGCATAGCAAGCCAAATTCGCAGAGCCAGGAGAGTATATTCGCATAGCGCACAACTATTGGTTCGCTGAGTGAATCATACCAGTTTGGAGGTTACAAGTCATTAATTCGCATAGTGCACCAGTATTGGTTCGCTAAGCGAATTACATCAGAGAAGAGTGTAAATTGAATATTCGCAAAGCGCACCTGAGGCTGTGCGCTTAGCGAATTACAACAGTTGAGCTACATAAATTAAAATTAATTCGCACAGCGAAACTACTTCTGTGCGTTGAGAATGGTGAAAGTTAATGAAAATTAACTGGCTCTTAAAGATACGTGACAAAGAGGAGGGACATCTTCGGGCAGACGAAAAAATTACAGAACTGCTCTGGATACCAAGAGAAGACCATCAGAAGACTCTCTGAAGACATCAAGACTGCACATGATGCAAGGAATTGCTAAAATGAGTACGTTTGTGATGTCTAGGATAGGCTAAATCTCTGTTCGTTGGAGTTGATTGTAATGGCTGACACTTAATGTAATTTTTCCTGTTCAATATAAGTTTTGTTCATATGGTTTTCTTGTTTTACTTGTGATTATACGGAAGTATAATATATTTAATATATTCAAATTGTACTGGGAAGTAAATTTGAGTATGAACGTAAGAAAAGCAACCAGAAGGAACGATGCTAGGAATGGTTTCAATTCTTCTGGTCATTTATAAACATCAGATCTTAATGCAAAGTTTATGTTTAATTACTTAAGGAATTAATAATTGAGAATAATTCTTTAGAACTTGTTTTAAGGGATTAAACCAAGATACTGTGATGTTAATGTTTGAACGCAAATTATATTGTTCAGANAAGTTACTGTAATGGTAGTCATGAAGTCAATTCCAACGAAGCTTTCTTCTATCTTTAATTTGAAAATTCTAATATTCTGTTAATTTCTTACCTTTTTGTTCACTGAATCAGATTATCATTTGTTGTCACATTGATCTTGATAAATATTTTTAATTGAATAACGTAACACAAATTCCCTTGGGAGAACAATACTCTTAACTTTATCACTGTATTACTTGTAACGATTTGGTATACTTGCCAAAAAGTTATCATGTATGCCATGAATTAATTATTATCTTGATTGGTTAATTCTAGTTTTGATGCATGTGTGCATAATTTATGATTATGATTATTTGTGGTTATTGTTGGGCAAGGGTTTGTGTATGTGTTAAGACTCCAGCAAGTGTACCGAATCGTATCAAGTAATATAAACGGTAAGACCGAGTACCGTTTTCCCTAGAGACTTATTGGCCTTGACATTCGTGTGATTTGTTGATTATTTAAGACTTGAATAACGAAAATTGGTGTTTATAATGAAAAAAAGAAAATTTAATATGCATGCAAAAGTTGATCAATTGAACAAAGAAAATACGTAGTTGAATGATATGGATGAATTATGTTGTTGGGGTTTCCGACATGCCCTAATCCACTCTCATGTATTTACGAGTTGTACTCCTTCATTAATGTTAATGGCACTTTCTAATTTACCCTAAACCCGATGTCTTGGTGAAGAGAGTATACTCCTAATTACTAGTTTACAATGTCTTGTCTCCGTAGCAATTGATCATGCATTACATTCGCATAGAAGCTTAAAGGCAATCGGTCCTCCTATCCCTATGTCTAGGTAATATTGTTCCCGAGAGAATTCTCCCATGTCTAGATTTTCCCGTATGTGTCCATAACAATAAAATCAAAGATCACGCTATTAAATAAATTAAACAAAGCATGCATAGAGAATAGAGGAAAAACTCTAATAATTAATGATGTAAAGCATATAGATTGACAAAACAATTCAATACATGAGAGTTTCAAAGGTTTACATTGTTTGCCCCAACAACAATGGAGGTTTAGTTCACCATGGACATGGTGAAAGTAGATGAAAATAATGAAAAGAATGAAAGATAAAAACCCTAGAATTTGTAGATTGGAGCTTCCGCATCCAAAATTTGCCTCGAAGGAGTGAAGAGTGTGTTTTTGCGTCTCCTTCTACCAAAAGATACATTCTCTAGGGCGTCTGGGTCTTTAAATAGATCATAAAAATAACAGAAAAATGGGCCCAGGCCCACAAAAACGGCGCTCAGCGGCACTATGGCGCTCAATAGTAGGTGCGACACTCAAATGATGCTCAGCGGTGTCGCCCAGGCACAAAACATTGAAAAACTAGCAAGAAAATTGGAGTTCAGCGCTAATTACCACTCAGCACAACTTTTTTTGCATTCTGGTTGACTTTTCTGCACTGTAACTCCTTGATACTTCAACCCTTCTTTCAAATCATTCCAATAACCTACTAAATCAAGGGAATTTAGTGATAAAATCATCAAGTATAACCTCAACTCTCTTATTCACAAAACTAAAGCAAAAACATGAGTCAAAACAAGTTTTCAAGTCATTAAGGGTGTTTTTGATATCAAATTTAAGTATAAAAATAATGATTTTTCAACTGTTATCATTATGCATGGGCATAGGGTTTATGTAATATTTGTGTTGGGTTTTCCATGAATGTATGTATGGGTGGTTGGGTTATCCCAATAGAGGGTTTGATGCTAAGGGAGAATAAAGTTATGAAGCTTAAGGGTTTTCCATGCAAATGTATGTGTAAGGGTGTGGTAATAATCATATGCATTATGTTTGGGTTTTATTGGGAATAACATGTCAATTATTAGTTTTGGATGATTCAAGTGATATATTATATGTGTTTGAGTATGTTTACATGGGTATGTGATGCTTGAATTCATGTGTGGTATTGTTGGGCATGTTTCCATGTGATTTAGGGTTGATGTATTTATGTTTGAATGCTTGAATTATGTCTAGGATGTGTTTTATTTCGGCAATAATTGATTATCATTAGTGATAACCGATTATCTGCATGTTGATATTAAGTTTGGTTGCGGGAATAATCGATTATCTTTAGTGATAATTGATTATCTCTTATTGCGTGATGTTTATGGGTAATTTTCACTGAGATAATCAATTATCAAAAGTGATAATTGATTATTACAGTTTATTTTTGTGAAAAATGACAAATTTGATGAAGAATGAACGTGAACCAAGTTTGAGAAGTAGTGGAACACGGTGGTACTCAGCGAGTGAGAGTAATGGGCATGTTTAGGGTCAGTTTTGACTTGTGATTGTGAATTGAAACATGAATGAGTGTTGGATGTACTGGAGTATATGATTGATGAGTATGAGAGTGGAGAATAAGTCTACTAGTTGTACCTTGTAAATCTTGCTGCTATTTGCGGATAGGTGCTTCCTTTGCGTTGTGTGCATTAGAAGGGTTATTCGGGTATTGAGCCTTCCTTGTGTTGGGGTGAATGTGTCTTCCTTGTCCTTGTGTGGCATGATTACATGTTCCTTAGCTGGAATTCTGGAACTAATCGCATGTATCTGTATGGAGAATCTACAGATGAGGCTATAGGAGCGACTACAGTCGGTGAGGTAGGGTACAAGAATGTGATTGATTCTTTCCACTATGAGGTTTATGGTATGGTGATGCTTATGGTGTTGTTCATGACTGGGATAGTCATGATGATGGTGTATCTGTGATAGTAATCATGGTATTTGAGATGCTCCAGGTGATGTTATGTGATAGTAGTGTTACTATAAAAGTATAGTAAGTAGTTAGCATAGGTGCTAAGGAGTGCATAGACCAAGAGTCTAAGTGTGAGATGTTAGTGATGACATGAAGGGTTAGAGATCGAGGATTGAAGATCGAGTAATTCGTTTGATTGAAATTATGTTAGAGAATTAGGAATCTTATTGTTATTACTACTATGTATGGGGTGTTTGATTATTGTTGATTTAATCAGTATGTTTATATCATGTTATTATGATTATTTTATTGGTAGCTTACCCCATACATGTTTGGGTTTGTGTGTTTATGAATAATATTATCGGCGATGATCGTATAATGTGTTATACGTGAGCAGATGATATTGCAGATGGTGCTAAGGCATGATAGATTTGAGAGATGATAAGGGACAAACTTGGGATTTTATTTACAGTTATTACTTTTCGACTTTAAGACAATGTAATTGGAGTCACTTTATTTCCTTCATTATTTTCATTGGACAAATGTTTTCGAACTATTATGCTTTACGCATGTTTAAATATTTAGGTTTTCGAAAATATGTTTCTGCATTATGTTAAAGTTTGAAATTTTACCGATTTTTTTATTACCTATGACATCCTGGAAATTGGGGCGTTACACCAAGCACCACAGCCTCTACGACACGTCATCACTATGTCAACCGCTAGGACTACTGACAGCCCTGCTTGAGTAACCCTTTCCTTCTCTCTTGTGCAAGATCGTTTCTTTCCCTTATGACTAGCACCTCCTCCCGCTAGAGCTCGCTCGCTATTGTTCATGAAGATGTCCTTGTCAGAGGCATTAACAACATCGTCGCCATTGTTGTGATGCTCCTCCTTCATCGATGCTCTCGCTCACATCCATGGCAGCCCATTCTTCTTCGCACATGAGCGTCCTCGCTACCAGGCACCACCACAACCACAAGACCCCTTGAGTGGGCCTCCACTTCCATTAAACCAAGTTTTCGTTGTTGGGGTTGTCATTGACGATGCCTTTCATTGCCAGAGGATCCACCGGAGTTCCTTTTCCTTTTTTTCAATTCCTTTTTCATTTGTTCCCTCTCTTAAACTTTCAATTTGTGTACTTTCCCTTTTTTATGAAAATGACTTTTGGGGTTTTCGTTTTGTATAGGTATGTGTATACGTGATGGAGGAGGTGAATCTCTTTTATGGTGGCTTTGAACTGTTGATGGAGGATGAATGAAGTTTTGGGAGATGAAAGTTTTTGTTGATGATGGGTTGGTAGTTGGACTTCTGCTTTAGCAGAAAGGAATTTGAATCAAATTAAAGGAATCTGTTTAATTTTTCTAGGTGCAGGTCAAAGAGGCATTGATGTTGTGATGTTGTTAATGGAGAACAAATGTTCTTGATAATAGATGGAATGAAATAGTTAAGGCGAACTGATGATGGAAGAGAGGTCAATATATTTTTTTAGTTTGTGTGTGTTGGAACCAAAATGGAAAAGGAAGTGGTCATGATGGAAGATGGGGTATTGTCAGCTTCTTCCCTAGATTGAGATAGGTTCAGAAGTTTACTACCCTAGGTTGTTGTGGTAATCACACTCAAGAAAAAAAAATTTGGGTTCACAGTACATGTGCAAAAGGAGAAAGGAGGTTTAAGGGAAGTTGGCCAGGAGCAGTTGCCTTCTAATTATTTCTTGGTTCACCTTTGTTGTAGATCTTTCCTTTTTTGTGTACAAACTAGCAATCGAGTAAATTTGTTCACGACTGACCAAATCTAATTAAGTCAAAAGAGGGAAGACGTATCAAATGAAACTTTTGACCTTACTGAACAGAGAGAGAGGGGGAGAAAAAGAGAGAAAGAGAGAGAGAAAAAGAATGATGTGTGCATATTCTATTTTACATCTTCTATTTTTAGTCATTTGACATTGTTAATTTATCTTTTTACTCATGTTTATTTTGTTGTCAATGTATCAAGAAGAATTAGAATCATTTATACAAGGTGGAGCTAAACTCTTATGTGTGTAGGCCATCATGAAGTATTTATAGGCTTTGTATAATGGTCAAGTAGTATAGGATATCTTTTAGGCCTTATATTAAGGGTCAAGTAGTGTAGAGATTGTAACCATAGCTTGGTGGAGGGTGTCCCACCTTGGGACATGGTGGCCACATAATACGCTCTTAATGAAGAATTTTATTAAGAAGGTAGTGGCCATGTGTCATTTTATAAGTGGAGAAACTTTACAAAAAGTGGATTGTCACATGACACTTTAAGAGTGGAGAAACTTTGCATAAGTGGATTGTCACATGACACTCTAAGAGTATAGAGTTTTTAGAGTTTTGGTATACTTTGGAAACACTTTCCTCTATAAAAAAAGATGTCTCCCACTTGTAAAAACACTTGACGAAATATAATGTTATGTTGCCAAAATCATCGTGGAACCATATCTTGTCTCAAGTCAATGTTAGAGCATCCCATGAGATCCATCTAGCCATCCTTCTCTAAAGTTAGTCCAACCTATCAAGAGATTCATCAAACACCTCCGTTCGACTACAAATACTCACCAAACTCGTGAGTACTACACCCAAAACCGAGAGGTTCACTACCATATCCATCATATCCATAGTTTCTACATCACTTCCACCTCCATAACTTCATCTTCGTGTTTTAGCTCAACCTAGCTTAAAGAGAACGTTATTACTTCATTCATGCACTAACTTATTCTTTTAATAAATCTAATCTATATATTTTTGAGTATTCTATCATTTATATTTTAAAAAAATTTATTTTCTATTTTTATATACCTTTTATCATTTATATTTTTGCAAAACCTACTCTTTACATTTTTTTTTCAAAAATGTTAACTTTATAAACTTATATAGATCATTCTCATGTTGATTTTCTCATAATTTAATAATAAATTTAAAAATATTTATTATTGTTTTCCTCAATCTCTAAATTTTGTTAACAAACACATATACAAATATGTCTAGACGAATTTAAAAGTAGTATTAAGTTAAAATATGTACAAGGAACACGAACGGATGAATATCATACCACTAATATATTAATATATTATAAAGTTAATGACTTTCTACACGATTCAATTCAATTTTTATGAGTCCAGAGAAGCATTATAATTTATTCATCACTATAACATATTATTCTCAATAAAAATACACTAACATCCAAAGTAAATAAATTTGATGAAAATAAATAAAATAAAATAAATACATGAAATATTATAATCACAAAAAATGGATAACTCAAAGTAAAATCGAAAAGTGCAAGTATAATAGAAATAAAATAATAAGAAAACCTTTTCCTTTTTCTCATCTTCCAATTGTCATTTTTTATTTATTTTTCATTAATAGATAAATCGTTTTTGAAGATAATTCTATGAAATTAAAATTAAATAATTCAAATTAAGTTTGTACTGATAATTTATTGTTTTGAAATTATTTTTTACTTCATTAATTGCGGATTTACAATATTAATGTATATTTTTTTATTTTAGAAATTAATTGAAAAATCCATTGTCCTGACTTGATAATTAAATTCATATTAGATGGAAGGATTTTGATTTGTTTTCTATTAATAGTTGTATTAATTAATTAAATCTATTAATTATTTAAACTTATATATAAATTTTCAAATAACTATAATAAGAAAATTGTTTGATTAGTGAATATATGAATTTATTTTTCACTTTTCTCCATCTTATCATGGCTCAATTTCTATTTTATGTTTTTTATTGCTTGGTTTCAATATTTTTATTGGTTAAACTCATTTGGAAGTTTTTATTTTCGTGTTTTTGTTTCAGTTACATCTCATCTTTTATTTTTTTGTCAATTAAGTCCCTAAGATTGGAAAATTGAAAAAATTTGACCCCTGCCATTAAATCAAGTTAACGAGGTTAAGTTTTTTCTTAGCTGTGAAGGTGAGGCAGATAAATTTTGTGACATACCCTTTACGTGGCATTATTTTAAAAATTGAGGTTTCTGAATTAATTATTTGTATTATTTAATTTTTATTCTGAATAAATTTTTTAAAATAACTGGAGCTTCTTCCTTCTTCCTACCATAAACTCTAGAACTTCCTCACTGCACTGTCTGCGCCACAGCACCTAAGTTGCTGCCACACCGTCGCTGACGACCACCTCCTGCACTGAACACTCAATCATCAAAATCGTTGTTGTAGTGTTGTTGATAACAGTTGCATGTACCACATAGCTCTATCACCGCGTTCTATCATGTTCAGGTGGAGCACCACTACACCACTTCCGCTTCATCGGCATTGACGAAACCATTCATAGGAAGCACTGCTCAACTGTCGCGCTCCATTCTGTTGGGGTCGATCACAGTCGTTTTGTTCGGTTTGCGGTCATCGTGATCTGTTCTTAGTTTTCCTCTAGGTGATTTGTGGTGTGGATTTTCGTGGTGGCTGCGCGAAGAACTTGAATGCGATTTGGGGGATTTGTCCTAAGAGGCGCGATTTAGGGTTTGAGGATTGCTTGAGTGCGATTTTTTGGTTTCTGGTTCCTATGTGTTTGAATTGCGAAAATGGCGCTGCTCAAGGGTTGATGGTGGAGAAGACGTGAGTTTGATTCACGATGGAGAAGAATTGGGTTTTTTGGGTTTTAAACCGGACTCTTGGCATTTTCTAGTTCAATTCACGTAATTTGGAAATTTAAGGTTATTTTTTTCTGATTTTGTAGTTTGCAAGTTTGGGTTCATGGTGGTGGTGGTGGTTTCAATGTTGGTGTTTGTGTCGTGAAGTGAGGATGACATTGTTTGCGTGGAGATCATGGTTGTGGTTGATGTGCTCGGGTGGTTGATTGAGAAGGAGATTTCACGAAACTTTGCTATGGTTGACAGTGAATTTTGCCTCACATGGTCAAAGGAGATGAACTAATGTTGGTTTCGCAGTGGTCGACAACATGGAGGCTGGTGGCGGTGCAGGGAGACCACCATGGCTAGGGTTTCTATGGTGGTGAAGTTGAAGACTACCATTTGATCCACACACTTATGCAAAATCCACGTATAACGTCTGTACATGCCACATCACGAAATTTATCCGCGTCACCTTCATAGCTAAGCAAAAACTTAACCCCGTTAACTTGATTTAACAACAAGGGTTAAATTCTTTTAATTTTCCAATCTTAAGGACTTATTGGCAAAAAATAAAAGATGGGGATGTAACTGGAACAAAAACAGGAAAATAAACACCTTTGAAATGGGTTTAACCTATTTTTATTCTTATAAACATTCTTCAAATAAATAAGAAATATATAATATTAATATATAACGAACGTAGAAATTACAAATATTATATCATTAACCACCAAGCGGGGATAGCTCAGTTGGGAGAGCGTCAGACTGAAGATCTGAAGGTCACGTGTTCGATCCACGTTCACCGCATTTCTTTTGCCTGTTTTTCTTTTCCTCTTAAAAAATACAAAAAGATTTACATTGACCATACGAAAACATTAGATTCTTATCTATTTTTAGTTTTTCTTTTAACTTTTAATTCTATATGGATTAATTTATGAAAATAGAATAAAATGAAGTTTTAGAATTTGAAATAATGATCAGTAATGTGATACTTATTATACCATCCTTTCTTTTATTTTATTACTTTATTTTCCACTTTTCATAAACTTCTATTGATAACAAATTAAATATTACAAAATTTAAAATAGTTGAGATAAATGTTACAAACTAGTTTTTCATAAACAAATTTTAGTATATGAAGAAATTTATTTTATTTTACTTTTTTCTTATAAGTGCTTATGAATTCTTTTGTTCAAACAAGTCATTAATTGTTTTAAAGGATGGTGTTGGTCCATTAAACATAATATCGAGTTAAAATCATATAGATAAAAAAAACACATTCCATTGTCATATCTACACTAAACAATTTCCATCATTTACATATTATTTTCAATAGAATTAAACTAAAATTCAAAAAAGCAAATTTATGGAATACATAAAAGGCTTAATTAAGTTGTAAATTCTTCGTAAATTACAGTGTTTTTAATTGAGCATCTGAGAAATTAATAATTTTTTTTTCAGTACTTAAATTTTTTAATTGAGTTTACATCATTTAATTTTTTCAACTGAGTTATGTGAATGTTATTTTCATCTTCTTACTTATATAATATGTTTATTAAAAAAATTAATTAATATAAAATTATATTGAATTAATGTAAAATTAAAGAATTTTCGTTTTATATTAAGTATGTTTTATATTAACTTTAAAATATCACATTTATTGTATAATACGTGAAGACAAGTAAATAATATTACATGACCAAATAATGATTCAATTAAAAAATATAAAATTTTTAAATACTTAATAAAAAAAAGTCTAATACCAACTTAATTAAAAATATTCAAATTTGTGAAGAACTTCAAAATTAATTAAACGTAAATAAAATGAAAACAAAAAACATAATGTGAAAATTACTTACAAGTAAAATATGAAAATGTAAATATAATAGAAATAAAATAACACAAAAAAAAAATTCTAATTTTCTTTCATTATCAAATTGTTTGTTTATCTTCTTCTTTCAATTTTGTTTCTTTTGTTCTTCTTTAGTGAATAATTATTCTTGAGGATCAATTCATGAATCAAGATTAAATAACTCGAATTATGATGTTCAACTATCATTTAATGCTTATGACATTAATTTTTTTTTTTTTTGTTTTAGAAATCAAATTAAAAATCAATTAAATAATCTGATACATATTAGATTGAATAATTTTCATTTGATTTGTATTAATAATTTGATTGATTAATTGAATCTATTAATTGTTGAAATTTGAATTTGAATGAAAAGAGAAATTGTTTGGTTGTTGGATTTGTGATTTGACTTTTTATCTTTTCTACTTTCTTTTTCTCAAATAGGTTGCATTGTTTAATTTTTTTATTTACGATTTTATTTTTTAAACTTCCAAATTTAATTTAAATGAGGAAAATATTAAATATTGAATACAATTAAATATGTGTCATCTTAATTATCGATTTAGGTTGTAATATATATTGAAAATTTCAGATAAAACTTATATTATTTGATTTGACTTCGAAAGTTAGAGATGACAATAATTCAACAAATGGAATAAGTAAGACCTCTTGGACAAAACCAAAATTATGAAGTAAAAAAAGCAAAGAACGAGATATCAATAACAATGATACTCATTTTGAAGATGGAATATTCAAGAAAAACACATTTGATAACTTTTGCATAGAATTTATCCAACCTGAGAGACATATCATGGACAGAACATAGACTAAAAAACACAAAAAAAAATAATATAGGAAATAAAGATTCATTTGAAACAGGGAATTTAATTTTCAAGAGAAACAAAAAAGAACATTCTATTTATAAGAAAACAATAATAACATTACTCAATGATGAATTAGTACATTAGCACTAAATAATTAGGTACAAAAAAGTGTTTATTTTTTTTTCTTTTTATTATTCCATTTTGTTGGGATGTATAAAAGCAAGTGGGTTGATGTGGAACATCATGTGAATTTAAAAAAAGTAGAAATGCTGGTAGAAATGTATTTTGTTTCTTCTTATCACTCCTAAAAACTTTTATAACTTTGTCATATTTATTTTTTACTTCATTAAAGGAAAAACACAAAAGATAGAAAAAAAAAATCATTTCAATAATCCAAATATAATGAGACTATTTTCATCAAAATGTAATGAAATATCAAAATCTAAAAAATATTGTTGAATTAGGACTCTATATGCCTTAATGACTTTTAGAATAAACAAACTTACATTTCTTTTCTCATTGAAAGAAAATATATTATGTTTCTTTAGTTGACATGATTCTAGGACTTGAAGTTTGTTATAGATTAGGAAATATCATCTTTAATTTGGATAGGTGTGGATGATCCCACTAGTGTAAAAAAGATGATTTAGCTTGGCCTAATATGTTTCAATTTCAAGAAAAACAAAACATTTATAAAAAACAATGATATTTTTTAAAGATTTTTCCCCTGAGTGTCAAAGTAAATGCTTCGGTTTTAGGTTAAACCAAAACCTATATCCTAACGACATGAGTATAAGCTTTGGTTATTTAAATGAACTGAAGCCTATACTCATGCAACCATGGTGTAGACTTTGGTTTTACATATAACTGAAACATATACTCATCTTCATAAGATTAATTTATGAATTTTTATAACCCGTGAAAGGTCATGTTCATTAGTGTTGTTGCATTCTTCTCCTTCGTCACTACAAACTCGTTTTTTGTCATCATTATCATTTATCTTTCTTCTCATTTCTCGTTTATTTCTTTCTTTCCTTCTTGTTTTCATCTTCCTTCTCCTAATGTTGTTTTTCTTCTTGTTTTGGTGTCCATGTTGCAGTTTGGTGGCCATTGGGGTGTTGTAGCATTGCATGTTCGTCTTGGTCTTGGACTTGGTCTGTTGCGTTTGAAGCGTGATGACATTGTTATTGTCTTTGTTGTTGGTTCATGTTTGAGTAGTTAGTCTTGGTCACTCTCACTCTTGCCCTCACTCTCATTTCCAAGTTCCTTCATGCCAAATATTTTTAATTATTTGAAACATTATTTTATATATGTTGTTTAATGTAATTATTGTATGTTTAATATGTTGATTTTTTTAAATTTTGGCTAATTAAATGCTTATATATTTATTCGAGATTGTTATAGCATTAGTTAGCCTTAAATTTCCATTTGAGATTTAATATGATTTTTTTTATTGTCTCCAAAGATGACACAATACTAATAATTTATATGTCTTGAATTTTCAATTGTCAGGTTGTACAATTTAAGATTAATCACTTTTTAATAGTTCATGAGTGCATTATTAACGTCTCTCTTTACAGAATATAAGTCGTCTCCACATAGGCACCAATTATTCTTACAGAGTCTGTTGAGATTGTTGATAAGGGAAGCACCGGGTTATCTAACCTTAATCTCACAGTCACTTTGGTTTTTGATGATGATAACACATTATTAATAACACATGTATTATTTTGTGTTACATGTTCTATTCCTCATTATGGATGATATCTTATTGAACATGTTTGTGTTGATCTTGATATATGAATGCACTTACCGAGCTTATATCTGATACATCATTTATGATTTCATTACATATGTTTTTGAAGAGAAAACCACATGCACTTTTATGAACTTATATTGTATGGTATAACTGCAAGTTTTAAGTCAACTTCATTATGAAGTAAGTCGATTAAAACTCGTGACTATGCACAAACTTTCAAAAGCAGTGTTGTGAGTGATTTTGCATTGAAAAGATTTTCAAATATAGCTGATGTGCCTAAGTTGACTACATGCGCAGTGGATCCGACTTAGTTAGTTCTTTGATTTGAAATTCTGTTATGCTTGTGTACAGTAACAGTTATATTTTAAAAATTAGTTAAAGCATTGATGATAGTCAACTATATTAAATGCAAAATCCATTTGGTTGCTGTTGGCTGCTACTATTTGACTTAACTGTTATAACTGTCTAATGACAATCGACTTTATTAATAGCCTAGTCGACTATAGGAGCGTCTGATTTATAGAAAACTATAAATAGAAAACTATAAATAGACGTAACTCAGTTGATCACTGGGACTTTGGTTATTCTTACACTTTCATTTTGATTTACAGATTGTGATCTCTGAAAATTTGCTCCAAGAACTCATCAAGAAGACGGTGGTGATCTATCTTTGAGGAGGTTCTTTGAAGGAGATTTTTACTGAGCTTACTGTTTGATCAGATTCTAACTGGTGTATTCTTGTTGATCAAGACTGCCTTCAATCTACTAGAGATTGGTTTTTCCTGTTGGGATTACAGGAGGTTGACTCGTGGAGTCTGTACACTTTGAGGATTGTTCAAAGTGGGTTAAAGATTGTAGAAGAGGGGATATCTTGTTGCAGATCTTTATTGTGTTTACTGCCTATATTTTGGTTAGAGGGTTAGAGAGGTGTTTTATATTTTTGACGTGGAGGTCTCTATAAAAGCCTTGTTGTAAAAACCTTGACCATTATAGTGCATTTGCTTCCGGATTTTGGAAGGACACTGGATGTAGGCATTGAGGCTGAACTAGTATAAAAATTTGAGTTTGATCTCTCTATCCTCACTCTTTTACATTCAGTCGACTTACCTGTTAACATTGAAACTCAACATTCACAACATTTTAGAACAATATAAAATTCATGAGATAAGAATGAAAATAATGTAACATAGCAAATACAATCATGCAATTTCAATTTAGGTCACCATACCTTCGCCTTAGCTTTCTTTTCCTGCTCAAGTCTTCTTTGTACACTATCTTCCTCCCCTTCTCGCCACAATTATAACTCCTTTAAAAACTCACCCTAACACATGAAATAAAAGTGTATTTAGGTTTGTTCATTATAGTAGTTGGAAAATAAGCAAACACTAATTGGAAAATAAATTATGCACTAGAGAAAGTGATGCACAAGCATATTAAATTGGCTTAGAATTGTTGCACCAAACTAAAAGTTTAAGTCACACCAATGCATTCAGAACATCATTTCTAAATTGGCTTAGATTAGAATTTGAAAATAAGTGCAATATCCAATTTTAAAAGCTCAAGTAAATGTTGTGGCAACTTTCAATAAGCTGCATAATTGAATAATAAGCACTTAACAAACTGGAATAATAAGCACTTAACAAGCTTGTATTGATTTAACAAGAAAGTAAACTGGGTTATACTCCTTTTGGTGAGATTACTGCCATTATAGCAGAACTTTGTTCTACAACCTATAAAGAGGAAGTTTTCATGATTTGAGGTTAGTTTGTAGCACTCTTTCAGAATTTATAAATTGTTTACAAGGTCAGCTTACTGCTTAAATGAGTTAGGTATTAATTTTTAGTCCTTGTAGTATAACTATAGTTTTGTCCAATCTAAAAGCTAGGGTATGGTTAAGCTGCAGGTATTATAAAATATTGTTGAAGTTTCATATTTCTTAACCGTGCACAAAGAAGCTCCCATTTACTTGAGAACAAAGTTGGGCTTTAGCCCTATAAAGTAATTGTTGTAAATCTCAACTAGTTAAAGTAATTGTTGACAATCACAATTTTATGGTTCCAACAACTTTTCTTTATGAAATATGAGTTGTAGAAGCTGCCAGCACATGCTAAATATGATTAATTCAAATTATCACTGGTTTAGTTGCTCTTTAACACCAATTTTAACCATTTTCACCTAACCAAATTCAAGCATAAGAATCAAATTGGACTGTAATCATGTAATCTGACTCTAGGACAACAATTGAGATGTGAACAAGACTCTAGGAGTGATATAAAAGATGTCCAGAGGTGTTGTTGATTTCTCTTTTATCCTAGGTTGTGTTGTCTATGTTTCATCCTTAACAAGACTCTTTTACTTCCAAGTCAATTTCAGTAGTTTGTTTACTTTTTATTAGTCTTCTAAAGTTGCCTACATAACAGTTATACTATAACCACTAACATAACAATTAAGTTCTTTTTCAATCTCAAAGAAAATGCTTATCATGAAAATAGTTTAAAAAATCTGAGAAAAAAACTATGTGATAGAAGGAAATCTAATCCAGCTTATATTTGCAGATCCCAATTGTTTCTCTAGCTAAAGCAGTTGAATTGGCTTTTAAGTACTATAAAGAAGGGTTTAGGACTTTAAAGCTGAAGGTGGGAAAAATTTTGGTCGTGATAGACTGTCCAAAATTTATCATACATTTTCAACACTTGATGCAACACTTGATGCCATATTGTAAATTTATCACGAGTGCATCAACTCCTTCAATGTGCATAGATTGTTGATCACGAGTGTCATGGTAGCTACCAAATTCATGGATGACATGTCAGTCTCTCTTTCTCTCATTTATCTCACCACTCAAAACTTTCTTCACTTCAACAAAATCTACTTTCCTACATGATCACATGAATGGAGAATTACCCTTTGATGAGATCGGAAAAATCTTTCATTTTTTAAGTTGGGAGATGTTCTTGGTGGAAACTAAAAAAGAAAAAACTAGATTTTCATATTCTGGGTTTTATCAGTTTTCTAAATTTTGAATGTTTGTGTATCTGTAATAACTGCTGATGAAATCTTTGGTTGTTTATAAGCTAGGAAAGTTATTAGAAGGGAATGTTTTTCGTATTTTTTCTGAGTTAGATGCAATACTTAAGGATCAATTTTTCATTCAAAACTTTGAAAAGAGGTTTTTGAAAAAGAAAACAACTGGTAAATATTGCATGATCATGGTGGAGGTGCCTAATTTTTTTAAAATGTTAGAAAAATTGTCTCAATTTTCTTGATAGACTTCCAAAAACTGTTTTTCTGAATTCTGAAACTTAGAGACATAATTTTAAGTTAACAAATGATGAATGATCTTGGTCTTACTTCTTTATTCTAATTTCTTAGTTTTTTCCTGTAAATTACAGTTATCTGCAGAAAAATGAAAGTTCTTGAAAGCCCAGATTGTGAATTGTATTTTACCCAAAAAAGATTATATCTTTTTCCTTTTGGGTGCGTTTTTTAATCTTGTATGATCCCCTCTGACGGAAAGTTTTGTGTTTATGATAATAATATTTCCTTAAAGAATATAACGTTGCTTGTGAAAAATACTATGGCCAGTTGGCTTTCCATTGATAAGAGACAATCACCCATGTGATCCCATTAGTTTACTGCACATATCCAGCAAATATCTCTTATTTAATTATATACATATACAGGTAAATAAATATTGTGTTAATGAAAATGAATCTTCATAATTTTTAATAAATTTTAACTTTAATTCAATTTAAACAGAATTTATATGAAGACTGAGAAAGATATTTTATGCCATTGATGATTTTCAGGTACTGCAACAATGCATACTATAAGAAAGTTGGGGGAATCAGCAAAAGAGACATGAATGTTCTTAGGTTTTCACATGAATGTGAGCCCAAGAAGCTTTGAAGCCTACTGTGTTCATCTTCAAAGAGAAATGGTGCTGATACAACCTCTGAGTTTTGTAGGAAAATCATTAAAAACTTATTTGTGCTTCAATGAAGATGAATCTTCTCATCAAAACTCACTAACTTAACTTCTTTCTTGATCTCTTCTCATTTTTTTTTTATTCTCTAAAATTGCAACTCCACACCTTTAAATCAATATTGTGTTTGGTATCAACATTGCTCTTAAATTCTTCTTTTTCTTCTTCGAATTCTATCTCCTCAATTCTCGAGGTACGTTTCTAATCCAAATCTTCAATTTAGTTTGATTTTAATCTTATAATCACTTCTATTTTATATTCATGTCAATATTATATTATTCATGTCAAATTACTTTTCAAATCTTCAATTAAGCCACCATCAGCTTCCTTTACTACCAGCTTAGCCCCAAAACTCATTTTCAAACCTCATCCTCAGCACATACCATTACAAGTCCTAACTCGTCCTTCTTCCACAGTGAAGCCACTTGCAGAGAGGGGCCCTGTGACCACAACTAATTTTACCCATGTTACTGGCCCATTCTCCCCTTATCTTTCTCCTCCATCAGGTACTCCATTATCAAAAATCACCACCACCATTACTATTAACCTCAATGAGCCCCTCTCACCCTAGACTACTGCTGCTTGCATACCATAGCTCATATATATTTTAAAGAAGTCAAAAAATATTCATAGCTAGATAAAGACAGCCAAATGCCAAAAGAAAGAACTGACCTTAACGGCAGCGAAGCCCTTCTCACGAAGCTCTAATACCCTCTCACGCGAAGCCCTTATCACGTAGTAAAAGCCACTTCGTCACACGCCTTCCTCGCCAGCTAGAAGCTTTTCCCACGTCGCGACACCACCCTCTAACACCACCTCCTCATGCCGCCAAACCACCGTCGTATTGAGGAGCTCCACAATGTCAAAAACAGTGGCTGGAGAAAGAAAGGCGGGGTAGAGTGCAGAGAATTTGGGAGTGAAAGTTGGGGTTTTTTTATGCTGAGGAGAGAATTGGGGAAAATGGAAGTCTAACATCCCAAATTCTGATTTCATTAAGTGCATGAATATATCGACGGGCAACGAAGCCTTCGATAAAATCTTTGCCTATTACCGAAGGGCATAAGCCCTCTAACGTGATAAAATCGCTACCCATTACCGACGGGCTAAAGCCTTCAGTATATTCCCTTTACTGAAGGCCCATAAGCCTTCGGTAATAATCCTTCGGTAATTAGCTTCTTTCTTACGTAGTCTACTTTGTAATTCCGCTGCACTTAGAATTTTCATTCCTTGTGATTCAAGAAATTTTGTAAAGGTTTATACTTTGTGAAAAAGATTTCAAAAAGACTTTGATTTTGAAAACTCACCAATTCAACCCCCCTCTTGGTGTTAAAACGAAGCCAACCTGATTTCCAACAAAGCCAAATATATCTTACGAAGACTTTGACAAACATTCAAAGCGCTCCAAGCCTTCTTTGTCCTTTTTAAGACTACTTGTCCTTTGTTAGTTGGACAAAGGATTGTGCCTGTAGAAGAAATTTGACCTTCAAGTCAGCCTGCTACGTCAAAAGGTAATTAATGTTATAATAATGAACTTAATTAATGTACTTCATAAAATGTGTTATTTATACTTACTATTTATTGAGCTTTACCTGGATGTAAAGCTGCCAAAATTGGTTAAAACCCGCAAGCCAACCCAACCCACCACGGGTTTGAACCTAGTTTGAATTAAAAAAAATTACATATTTTGACACGAGCCAAAGATGAACCCAATCCACTAAGAACCCAACTCACCTAGGTTTAACCTGTGGTGAGCCGGGTTGGCTCACTAACCCACCCATAAATTCTAAATATTAAATTATATTAAAAAAACAAAAAACCCTAAATGTTCTCTTATGTAAATGTATTTGGATTGTATTATATTTTTGTGATTTTGGATTGTATTTGGAGTTTAACATCATTTTGAATTGTATTTTGATTAAGCTTTATTTAGATTTCAATTAGGAAAAAATTGTATTTTTTTTAGATTGAAGAAAAAATATTTGTAATTAAGTGTGTCAACCCGTTTAACTTACCAACTCGTGGTGGGTTGGGTCAAGTTCAAAATTTTTGAATGAGAGTTGTTCCCTACACCACCACAGATTTCTTCCTGCACCACCCATTCCACAATTGCCCTTCAATGAAAATTGAACTACCGTGGTTAAAACGTTAAAAGAAAATAAATAGAAATGGAAGATCCATTGAAACTTCAATGGACATCAACATCCGTTGACGGATATCAACATCCGTTGAAGGCCAAACAAATATGGGATATTCGTTAGGCCTTCAACGGATATCCATATCCGTCAACGGATATCCATGTCCGTTGAAGGTTGAACTAATTTTCACATCCATTTTGGCCTTAACGGTTCTCACTGTTGTAGCAAGTTCAACTTCCATCTGCTCAGCTTGGAGCTCTTTAGAGTACAGTTTCTCTCTTAATAAGCTCGTCAACAAACATTTTGCTTTAAGTTCAATTCTTAAATTATCCTATACAAGTATAAACATGATCGACATGAATTTTCAATGAATAGATTATGTAAAACATATTTAAAATAAATCAACATGTAGACAGTAAAACTGAGGTTTCAAAATTTAATTCCATTAAGTAAAACTTTCTTTGAAATTTGCCTCAAATAATTGATCATTTATTGTAGCTAGCTTACTAGCCTATGTACACTCTGATTGAAATTTGGAAGTCAATGGATTTGACTTATCTTTCAACAAAGAAGACATTGTCTGCAAACTCCTTACTAAACCCTCAGTGCCACTTTTGAGCCCCTGAATTTTAGTTTCAGATTCAATAATAAATTGCCTATCTAAACCATTTCCAATCACTTCTTGATCCAACTGGACATTTTGGTGAAGATGGTTTCCTTTACCTTTAACGAATTCCAGTATTTTTAAACAAAAGTATGTGCTTTCATTTAACATTATTAGGCCTTGATTCTGAAGGTAGTAGATACGGGAACGGAAAAAAGGGGGTGGGGGTGGTGGGTGACAGAAATGGGAAAAAGAAGAAGAAGATAGAGGGGAGTGGGTGTGATGTGCGCTGGAATGAGAGTATAAAATTAGGGTTTTTAACTAAAAGTATAAAAATTTAATGGTAAAAGTAAAAACATTTAACCTAAAAATATTTTTGGAAAAAGAAATAAATTGGGGAGGTGCAGGAAAAAGGATGTGGTGGTGGAGGGAGTAACTTTCTTTTTGAATTCGTTAATAAGTGAGTCGGGTTGGGTTGAATCATTAAGTAGTCAATCCATGGTAGATCGGGTCAAGTGACCCGTTTTGATAGCTCTACGAGTGTTGCTCCCTCCACCACCTCACATGCTTCCTCTACCTCCCCAATTTTTTTAATTCCAATTTTATTATTGGATTAAATTTTTTTTACTTTTACCATTTAGAAAATTTTAATCTATTTGAAACCCTACTCCTTATTTACTCACTAGGCACCAGCACCCTCCCAATCTCATAGATCTCACTTTCCCATTTCTGTTTCACGTTCCTCTCCCACGCAGCTGCCTTCTCATTTCCGTTTCTTATTTTTCTTTTTTCTTCATTTGTTTCTTTCCCCATTTTCCTTTTGGTTTTATTACTCATAAAAATGGCACCAATACACTAGCCCTAGTCCACAAATGTTGATTCCTTGTGAGTGAAATTCATCAATCATTCCAAAAGCATCTTATTTTAAAAAATTATTATTCATCACGGAAATGATTTGCATGTCCAAAACACAAAACTTTGTTTGTAGCATAATTAAGAGAAACAAATATGAATTCATGAACTTTAAAGGTCAGAAAGGATTAATGGAACCATAGTCGAAATGATAATAGTAGTTAGTGTGGTACAATTGGAGCTGTTGTCAACTAGAAAATGGGACAAATGATTTCTGCAGTTCAAGAAATAAGTACAAGTGAGACATTAATGGGAAGAGAGCGATTAGTTAAAATGAAGAAGATTGGTTTGAATGTGCAAACAGTAGTAATGGAAGAAAGTGAAATCTGTGAGAGATGGGTGGGATGTAGCTGCCAAACAAAAATAATAATAACTAAAATGAAAAAAATGAAAAGAAATCATTGAAGGCATGAACGAAAATCATTATTCGTTGACGAATATGGGCATTTGAAAGCACAATGCATCCTCATTTTCGTTTGAGGCCTGCAACTATTGTGATATCCTTTGATCTTCAATTTTGGAAGAAAGTTATTTTAAGCTTACAACTTCAGGGCCAATTCCATGAAATAAGAGCTTTCTGCATGCTCTGCAGCTGGTTCTATAAGCAACCATAGCCAAAGGCAAACACGAATGAAAGAAACAAGATAGGCATTCCCCACGGCTTCTTCAAATGAAGTCTCTACTTCATGAAAGAAACTGAAGCCTCTATTTCAATATGTGAATTTACAGTGAACACACAAGCTTTAACCGAAAGAAGAATAATTGACAGAAAGGAGCACAGAGTCACAATTCCAAAGTAAGGATCGCGTGAGAAAGCAGGAGCATCACAAACTGAATAAACACCTGCAAAATCATCAGAAAAAAATCCCAACATGAGATCTGCAATACTCAGCATGCACAAATTATATAACCTCATCATATAGGCACTAAAAAAATATAGAGAAACTTTATCCAAAAGGGAGAAAAAAAACGTAATCGGCGGAATTTCTGACAAACATAAACTCTATGATTTAAAGCAGAGCAACTGAACATAATATAATAGTTCAAGTTAATAAAACTAATAAAATTTTAATTAGAATAATATAAACTATATGATTATTTAGAGAAGTAGGAGTTCTGATGGATGCAAAAAATCACTTCATGTTGCATAGCTCTGACACTATTAATGTTGACGGTTTAAACAATTTGCTCCACTCAAATAATAAACGAAAAAAAAAATAATACAGAAGCACCAACAAATCATATGAACAAAAGAAGCACCAACAACCTGGGTTAGAGACCAAACAAAACGAATAAAGAAATAATAGAGAAGAAACGAAAACAAAAATGAGGGAATGGGGAACAAAGGAATAAGAGAGAAGAGGGAGGGGGAGAGAGTTAGAGTGTGGGGGTGTGTGGCTGAGTGAGTGAATAAGAGAGAGAAAGGTAACAAACTAGGGTTTTAAGAAAAAGTGAAAAAAAAAGGTATATGGTAAAAGTAAAAAGATATTTCTCAAATAAAAGAAAATTGAGGAGGTGAAGAGAGAAGGTGGGGAGGTGTAGGGAATAACACCCTAGCTCTACCTGAATAAACTTGGGCCACGTGGTCTAATTACCTATTAATAAAATAATCATAATTAATTGTGAATTTTTTTGGTTTAACTTATAGATTAATGTGACTAATAATGTAATTAGTATGATCTTCTCTTGACTGAGAAAGTGTGAGTCGAGTACATATCTATTTAGTAGACTGAGCTGTATTAGATTAAAATCAAGTTGTACACTGCTATGACCGAAAGATACTTAAACGTATACGATATAATATATTTTGTCATAAATATTTTAATTTTTTTATAACAAAAAATAATATCTCAATTTGTTTTTTAGAAAATACTTTAAGAATAAGTTTGGCTATAGACTTTAAAATTAACTAAAATATTAAATTTGAATTTTTATTAATTCAAACGCTTTATCTATACCAATTATAAATGTTGACATTTGTTTTTCTATTTTTATTCTTTAAATATAATTTTTATAAAATTAAAATAATTATTTTATCAACTCTACTATTTCAAGTAACGATATTTTAAATCTAATCGTTTTATTCGATTTAACTATTTTTTAAATATAAAAGTAGTTTCGAAATAAATAGAAATTATTTTAAAAAATATAAAATTTATTTATATTTAATTTTATAATAATAATAACAATAATAATTTGATTATTTTTTACCAGAATTAAAAAAAATAAACACACACAGCACATGTATTTTCACTAATTTTAATATGCAATTCTAATATATTAAATTTTATTTTGTTTGGTTAAATAAGGTATTTCAACTACTAACAAATAATAACATATATTAGTCCAAATAATTTAATAAATATAAAACATCAACTGGTAATGTTTTTCGGTTGATATTAATCAAAATTATTTTTCAACAAAAAAAAATTATCAGAATTTTTTCTTTATTGATAATAAGTGAAGTTATTTTAGAATGATGTTAGCCATAATTTGATTAACATTAATAAAGTATGATGTTAGCTATAATTTGATTAGCATTAATCAAGTATGATCTAAACTTAAATCAATATAAAATTAAACTAAAAAATAATAATCCTATTAACAATTAATGAAAATTCTAACAAGATACAAATCCCTATAAGTTGATAAATTTAGCCTTGTCAAGTAATAAAATAACCTTTATTGAAAATGAACCAAAAAAAAACATCATTAAAAGTTATAATTGTCAGAAGTGGGATTTGAACCCACGCCCTCTTTCGAAGACCAGAACTTGAGTCTGGCGCCTTAGACCACTCGGCCATCCTGACTTTGACGTTAAAGTCAAGTGTATTATAATATTAATATATGTTTTGATAAAAAGTACAATAGTAATTAAAAAAGAAAAGGTTTTTCATGCTGGTGACAGACAGAAGAAAAGTGTGAAATTGTCCTTTTTGTGGTGCCTCTTCTCACAGCATTCACCGCTCCGATAATCGTTGTGAGTTTTTAATTTTGATCATGGTCTGTTACACCATCAAATTCTTCAATTGAAAACCCTAAATCACTAAGGCTAATATAGGACGTTGTTTCTCTATAAATTTCAACATATCTCACTGAGCACAATTAAGTTAAAAAACTTAATCTACAATTTATCTATACTTTTGTAAACTTAAAAAAGTTAAACTACTTTTGCTAAAAACTATTTATACTCATTAATAGATCAGTTTAAAATTACTAAACTATTTTTATTTTGAGTTCAGTTTTCCTCCTTTTTCTCAATCAGAGTTAGGTTTTCCTATTTTCTTTCTCCATTACAATTTTCTATTTTCCTATTTCTTATCTTCCTTGAAGGCCGCCGCACTATTGTCGAAGACTCGCCGCAGAAGGCTTTGCCGCACTTTGCCATCGCCACACTTTGCCGTCGCCGCACTTTGCCGTCGCCGCACTTTGCCGTCGCCGCACTCTGCCGTCGCCGAACGGTTGAAGGCTCTTCCACCATAGTACACTTCTCGCTGGAAAGAGAAGCAAATCCGCAACCCAAAGGTACGTTTTTCCCTTTCCCTTTCAAAAGAGATTGAAAAACCTTGGCATAGGAGCAGTGGAAGAACGAAGGAGAAGAGGGGGAGCAAAACAACGCCGTTGAGCGGGAGCTGGAGGAGGACGCACCTGAGCTCCCGAAGGAGTCGATGGAGTTGCCGGCGGGGGGAGAGGGCGAGGGCGGGAGGC